>NC_034175.2:22979878-23104878 GCF_002021735.2 Oncorhynchus kisutch
AGGACACAGAGTGTCCCCATGTACTCCTCACTCGAGTCAGGAGAAAGTTGCAAAGTGAACAAAAAGTAGTCTATTTTCCAGATGAGTCCACATCATTTGCCATTTATTGAATAAATCCAGCGACATCCCCAAATGAATGAAGATATCTGGAAATTAGATTATTTTCCATTTTCCATACAAAATAGATGCCATGGGGCCTGCTCTGGACAGGCGGCCACTTTTGAGCTCTAAAAACATCGGACAAGTAACGGATGATGGCAGCTCAGTGTCTGTAGCCAGGGCACATGTTAGAGCCAGTCATAGGGCTGTAGTTTTAATGTGTCTCTGTAAACACACTGAGCTCTGTCTAAACAGGACTCCATCGACCAGCCTGTAATCATGATGAGCATGTCTTTCTCTCTCTCTCTCTCCACTGGATTAGTCAACACTTGGTCTGTCTGCTGTACTCTACAGTAAGCTGTGTCTGATCTTACGGCCATGTCCTAATTGTTAGAATGTATATTAGGACTTAGCATTGGAACATGACGCCTAATACTGTATGTCCCTCGACCATTTTCTTCAAAAGGCAAATGTCTCAAAATAATGTCCAACGGAGAAAATTTAGAGCCGAGTTTCCCAGACACAGATTAATAAGTAGTTCTGGACTAAAAAGCAGTCCTCAATTGAGATTTTCCATCGAAAGCGTTTTTTGTTGTTGTCCAGGACTAGGCTTAATCGGTGTCTGGGAAACCGGCCCATGGAGTAAGAATTCTCATGAATTTAACAACACACAGGCGCAAGACATAATAATGCAATTAAATAAAAACACATGAACCAGAGTAGAGAAACAGAACAATATTACAGGTATCCACTGCTTCCAGACACATCCCACTGGGCACACACTGGTTGAATCAACGTTGTTTCCACGTGGACCCAACGTGGAACAGGCGTTGAATTGACGTCCGTGTCCAGTTGGATGCGTCTACCACACATTTAAAGCCAACCACGTCTCTGTGAGAAAATTGAATAAATAAGGGTCAAAATGAATAAAATAAACCAGAACACTGTTGAACCCCTTGTTTCCTCCACATCCCTGTATTCATTATGTACAATAACATCATAACATCCGTGTGTCTGTGAGACTGTGTCCACAAATAACAAGCTAGAGTCACTAAAGCTAGTGTCACTAACAGGCTCTGCTGTCCCTCTCTCTCTCTCCCTCTCCCTCTCCCCCTCCCTCTCCCTCTCCCTCTCCCTCTCCCTCTCCCTCTCCCTCTCCCTCTCCCTCTCCCTCTCCCTCTCCCTCTCTCTCCCTCAGAGGAATAACCATGTAACCTGGCCATGGAGAGAGAGAGGTGGACAGAGAAAAGAGAGAGAGAGAAACAGTGGAACGTGGAGGGCAGTTGCCATGTACTACCCCATTTTAAACCATCACAATATGTATGGGGAACATTTTTACTTATTTTTGCATCCTAATTATTTTCCACCCCAAAGGTTGCTTCAGGCAACGTCAACCACTGCGTCAGGGACCACTGCATTAGCGGCACATTGCATTATTTATTTGTGTGTGGGCAGGCGGATGGATACCCCAATACCGGGGAGACTTGTGTTTTGGGGGCCTCTCAATTCCAACTTCTAGCATTGTGGGAGGCAGTTGGTTGTTGGTTGGGCAAGGCCGGCCTTCTTAGCAGGGAGGTAGAGCTCACGTAGATAAAGAGTTTGGCTCAAGGGCAAAAGAGAATGGAGTGTGACCGTGGTGTGGCACTGGGGACTGGAGTGTATGTGTCATGACTAGACCCATATCTATGGTTGAGTGCTGGCCCTCCCCAATGCAGGAGTCAACTGGCCAGGGGGTTGGTGGTGTGACATATTGAACATTTATGGGGTCTATAGGTAACCTGGTATATTGTTTACTACCATGTGTAAATAGTACAAAACACATGAAGACTTGTTGTGGAGATAGATGGTCCACAGTCGATTACCCGTGGGTAACATAGTTAAATAGAGCTAGCTGCAGTATGCGGACCAGTTCATATTGTATTATACCTAGCTAGGTCCCCAGTGAATTGATAAAGGGGTTATTAGGCTACTGTATACTGAACAGCATTGGGTTGCATGTGTTTTCTGCATGTCATGCTTCTAGGCAGTGTGGATCATGCTCCAGTGATTGTGACGTCTCAGAAGGTAATACCCAGGTGTCCCCCTCTCTGTAGAACCGCCCAGAAACCGAAACCTCCAGCTCGCGCTCTGCTACCCATCACCCACCTGACCTGTCAGCCCAGGCCAATCTCCCTCTCCCCTTTCTCCTCTCTTCCCCAGACTGACAGCCGAACCATTGTCCCTGTCATGGCTCTTCAGTGCCCCCCCCCCATCTCTCCATCCCTCCACCTCCCTTCCTAGCACTACTACAACAGCAGCAACATCAACAACATCAACTCCTCTCTCTCTCTCTCTCTCTCTCGCCGGCTCGGCCACACGAGACGCTCAGACGCCTCTGTGACATGACAGCGGCAACGTGCTGATGCTCCGGCAAGCACCCACACCCCTCCAACTCCCCTTCCTTCCCCTGTCTCCCCGAGGCCAGATCCAAGCTCCTCTTTCACTCTTTCACTCTCTCACCTTAGCACAGATCCAGTGGACCGGAGAGGCAGACAGACAGAGGGAGAGAGAGAGTCACTCTCCATTCTTGCTTTCGCTCTCTCATTCTCTTTCTCTCTCATGTCCTGGGAGGCCTAATGGGAGCTGACACCACTGAAGCGACCCGGATGGACGGAGGGAAGGGGCAGCATATTGCAAGCGGCAGCATCCAATTATTTTTCTGGCTGATAAGTGCGCCGCTTGTTTAAGTCTGCCAGGCTAGGGTAAGGGAGATTGTTTAAGTCTGCCAGGCTAGGGTAAGGGAGATGGTGTAGTGGGAGACTGGGGCTGGGGGTTTTGAGGGTGTGGCTGGGGTTGGGGATGGGGAGGGCTGCATGGCTCGCAGGCCCAGATCTGGCAGGAAGGCCTGATCTGTCACACTCACACAGCCAAGGCTACTCAGCCAGGCTTAGGGATAGTGCGGTAGAGAGTGTCTGTGTGTGGGTGGATGGATGGGAGAGTAGATTGTGTGTGTGTGTGTGTGTGTACAGTATGTGTGTGTGTGTCTCAGGTGTGTATAAATATGCATTTATATGTAAAAGTATGACTTGTATATAATTTGTTTATATTGTGTATGTTTGTATCAGTGCTTGTTTGTATGTTCTGAGTCTTTGTGTGTGTGTGTGTCTGTCTGTCTGAGTCTTTGTGTGTGTGTGTGTGTGTGTCTGTCTGAGTCTTTGTGTGTGTGTGTCTGTCTGTCTGTGTCTTTGTGTGTGTGTGTGTGTGTGTGTGTCTGTCTGAGTCTTTGTGTGTGTGTGTCTGTCTGTCTGTGTCTTTGTGTGTGTGTGTCTGTCTGTCTGTGTCTTTGTGTGTGTGTGTGTCTGTCTGTCTGAGTCTGTGTGTGTGTGTGTGTCTGTCTGTCTGTGTCTTTGTGTGTGTGTGTGTGTCTGTCTGTCTGTGTCTTTGTGTGTGTGTGTGTGTCTGTCTGTCTGTGTCTTTGTGTGTGTGTGTGTCTGTCTGTCTGTGTCTTTGTGATGTATTTGTTCTATGTGTGTACATACACACTTTGCTGTCCCCCACTCTCCTTGTCTAGTAACGGTCCCTGCCCTTGCTTTGACAGATATAGGATTGCTGTGGATTTTGTGAACGCTCAGATGCCTCAGTGTACAAGGTGAGAGCTGATCACTGGCGAGAGAAATTAGCAATTTGTGTCCCTGTGCATATGTGCATGTGTGCAGAAACAGCATATGGTTGGATGACAAAGTGCTTTGCGCCAGTCACTTTGAGCCAGAGCTGCAGTATAACAAGCAGAGAGCCTTTGAGCGCTTAACCGTTGGAAGAGAGTTTGTGTGCGTTGCGTGTGTGCGCGTGTGCGAGAGAGAGAGAAAGAGAGAGAGAGAAAGAAAAGACAGACAGACAGAGGGGGCACTGCATAGTTGCAATAAGTATATAAAAACATGGGCTATGTCCGAAATTTGGCTTGCCTACTGCTTACTAAAACGGCATACTGTGTACTAATCATACTACATACTATTTCAAACGTACTGTTAAGGAAAAAGGTCTGCAGTGAGCAACAGATATCATGCTGCTAGTTCTGAGAAGGCTTCATCGAATGCGCAATCGCTCTTGTTCCCTACCATTCTGATGAGCAGGTGTTGTCAAACACACGTGAGTGAGAAAATACGATTCTCTTCCTCAACATTATGCAACTATTTCTACTTGATGAAAAGCCGAAATGAGCACGACATCCTGGCATTTAAAGCGTACTACATTTTCTAAAGTTCACATACTATAAAATCATGCATTACATATTTCCCTCAAGATTCCTATAAATGCCATAATTATCACATTAAACACCATAGTAGGAGACCCATTCCCTCTACGCATGACTGTCAGTTCTTGTCTAAACAGAAAAGGTGTCGTTGTTCTTGACAACCCATAACTTCCCCTGTCGCGTGTGCATCAACGTTGTAATAAGGGTGACAATCCAAGTGTCACAACCTGTAGAGCGGCTACGTTACAACGGTGCTGGTTTTCCTATCAGTATATGCTTCAGTGAGCGCAGTAGCACATGTCGCCTGACACTGCTGTAAACAAGGAAGTGCCCCTCAAAGACTCGGCATCACACATGAAATGGGGGCTTGCAGTACCTGAGAGGAAGGAGGGGTATTGTACAATAGGACCCAGGTTACATGCAAGGTTTGAACTCCTCTTGTTCTTTTACACATTCACACCTTTATCATCGAATGTATCCACTTGACTGTCTTGCCTTTGCTCTATCCCTATTCTCTCACCTCTTCTCTCTTCTGTCCCAACATGATTTTGGGGGAACTGATTGGAAGCTGGAAATGTGCAGTTTCAAGGTCCACCTAGTGAGGAACCCTGTACAGAGGGGGTTTCTAACCGGGAGGGAGTCCCTCAAATGCTTTAATTAAAGTACAGGAGACCCCGCAGGCTTGTTGAAATAGACCAAATAGTAGAAGAAAGAAGAATAGCTAATCAAGCCTGTAATGTTGCTGACCGCGCTGCTTCCACAGCGGGGCTGAGTGTTATTGACATTAGAAGGACAATGAGATCTGGATTCAAGGGACTTATTCCCTTTCTTGTTTGCGTGCTCCTGCCTATAGGCGTTCACTGAGCTAGAGACACATTTTTACAAAACATGGTCGACAAAAGACAGTGTGTAGAATGTTGTTGTGTTTGTTTGCCTCCCAGTGTACTGGGCGCACTCTTTTGAAAAAGAGAGAGTGTGGCATATACTGCTTGTGTGAATACCAAAAGGTATATGAACTCAAGCGTGTGTGTGTGTGTGTGTGTGTGTATGTGTCCTAGTGCCTCCCCTTTATTTCGGTGCAATGCAGAACAGGAGCTTTTAATGCATTACATGTTCAAGGCCCAGGCAGAAGGGAGAGTGGGAGAAGAGGGAGAGAGGGATCAATAGTATTGACCTGTTTACCTTAGTGCAGAGCACACGAGCCAGTGCTCCGGTTTACCACTTGAAACATTAAACCAGACTATTAGTAATACCTTGGTCTAGCTCTTCAGAGATTGACCACACATCACGGTGGTATAACGGACATTGGGAAAGAGAAGGAGAGAGAGGGAGGAGAGGGGTATGGAGAGAAGGAGAGAGAGGGAGGAGAGGGGTATGGAGAGAAGGAGAGAGAGGGAGCAGAGGGGTATGGAGAGAAGGAGAGAGGGGGAGGAGAGGGGTATAGAGAGAAGGAGAGAGAGAGAGGGGAGGGGTATAGAGAGAAGGAGAGAGAGAGAGGGGAGGGGTATAGAGAGAAGGAGAGAGAGAGAGGGGAGGGGTATAGAGAGAAGGAGAGAGAGAGGGGAGGGGTATAGAGAGAAGGAGAGAGAGAGAGGGGAGGGGTATCGAGAGAAGGAGAGAGAGAGGGGAGGGGTATAGAGAGAAGGAGAGAGAGAGGGGAGGGGTATAGAGAGAAGGAGAGAGAGAGAGGGGAGGGGTATAGAGAGAATGATAGAGAGAGAGGGGAGGGGTATCGAGAGAAGGAGAGAGAGAGAGTGGAGGGGTATAGAGAGAAGGAGAGAGAGAGAGGGGAGGGGTATAGAGAGAAGGAGAGAGAGAGAGGGGAGGGGTATAGAGAGAAGGAGAGAGAGAGAGGGGAGGGGTATAGAGAGAAGGAGAGAGAGAGGAGAGGGGTATAGAGAGAAGGAGAGAGAGAGGGGAGGGGTATAGAGAGAAGGAGAGAGAGAGAGAGAGAGAGGGGAGGGGTATAGAGAGAAGGAGAGAGAGAGAGAGGGGAGGGGTATAGAGAGAAGGATGGAGAGAGAGGGGAGGGGTATAGAGAGAAGGAGAGAGAGAGAGGAGAGGGGTATAGAGAGAAGGATAGAGAGAGAGGAGAGGGGTATAGAGAGAGAGAGAGAGAGAGGGGAGGGGTATAGAGAGAAGGATGGAGAGAGAGGGGAGGGGTATAGAGAGAAGGAGAGAGAGAGAGGAGAGGGGTATAGAGAGAAGGATAGAGAGAGAGGAGAGGGGTATAGAGAGAGAGAGAGAGAGGAGAGAGGAGGGGTATAGAGAGAAGGATAGAGAGAGAGGGGAGGGGTATAGAGAGAAGGAGAGAGAGAGAGAGGAGGGGTATAGAGAGAAGGATAGAGAGAGGGGAGGGGTATAGAGAGAAGGAGAGAGAGGAGGGGTATAGAGAGAAGGATAGAGAGAGGGGAGGGGTATAGAGAGAAGGAGAGAGAGAGAGAGAGGAGGGGTATAGAGAGAAGGATAGAGAGAGGGGAGGGGTATAGAGAGAAGGAGAGAGAGAGAGCAACGTTGGATGTAATCCTCAGGATTAAACCCGCCAGGCTTTTACCAGCGCTAGCCTCCGGACCTGATGTGGTCACTCAAGCCTGACGTCGAACTGCAGGGCATTGTGGTCCGTCTGCCTCAAGCAAGCTCCCCCGGGCGCTTTTGTGATCCCCGTCGACCCCCTTCACACCTCCTCCGACTAAAACAGAATTTCTTTAAATGCTTATTTTTTTATTTTCTGCTTCCTTTTCTATCGCTTCTATTGCCTCTGTGGCTTGTTTGTCCATTGATTTTTTATCCCTCTCCCTCTCTCAAGGCACAGCCCCACTCCTCCCCTCCTCCCTCCTTCCACCCCTCTGCATCTCCCAATCTCCCCTCTCCCCTCTGTTGTTGATCCAAACCGATTTATTTATTTATTTTCATCTCATTGCCCAGGTAATTTGTACGGGGTAATGACTTTCTGTGAATCTACATTGAACTCATTTTTTCAGACCTTTGCACCTTCTGCGTCCTCTCTCTCTCTCTCTCTCTCTCTCTCTCTCTCTCTCTCTCTCTCTCTCTTTACCTCCACCATCTTTCTGTCTATGTTCTCTCTCTTTCTCTCTCCCGCTCTCTTTAACACACTTTCTTTCTATCTATCTATATTTTCTTTCTTTCTCCCTCTCTTGCTCGTTCTCTGTCCTCTGTGTATTTAAAATTCCCCTAGATATCAGCGGTGGAGGGGGAAGAGGATGGGGAGGGGGGAAGCTGGCCCGGCAGTAGGTCTCTGTAGCCCACCTGGCTCTCCACGGTGGACTTTTCCTCCCTCCTTCCCTCCCTCCTTCCCTCCCTCCCTCTGATAGGAGAACAGGGGGCATGGGGAAAGCTGGGAAGTGCAGGCAGAGTGGCTGTTGTTTTGCTTTAAAAATATTTTATATATATCTTTTCTATTTTTTGCCCTTTTAAGATCCAGTCAAAATTACCATTCCTAATTCAGGAGGTACAGAGAAGGAGAGAGTGAGGCCTTTTCTTGCGCAAAATGATCCCTGTGCCTCGTTAGCTTGAAATATAAGGGAAGGAAGAGGCGAGGGGGCAACGATGGGGATTGGGATGTCTTGAGGGGGACTCTCTCCCCACCACGTCTCCCTCCACCTGGAGACCTCACCCTCTCCCCTTCTCTTCTTCCTCCCCCATCTCTCTCTCTTGGCAGGCTAGGCTGTATTAGTATTCATAGTGTGGCTCTGTCACTGGGGTAAACAAGGGCATGGCTGACTCCAACACCCAGCTGGCACACTGTCTCCAGTCTGCAGTGCTGGAGCCGGACTTAAGGATCACAACAACAACCACAGGAGACCTAGTGACCCTGGGCTGCATCCCAAATGGCACCCTATTCCCTACTTAGCACAATGAATTTGACTAAGGGCCCAATAGGTCTCTGGTCAGAAGTATTGCACTTTCCAGGAAATAGGGTGCTATTCAGGACACAGCCTGGTAGACAGGGAGACAGGTACTCTATAAGGTGGGAGAGAGAATGGAGGGAGTGGACAGATGTTTGTCAGACTGGACTGGACTGGACATTTTTATTTATTGATATAGCCTAAAGATACTGTATGAAGGCTAAAATCCACACCCACTATACTGCTGGCTTATGGATGAAACTAAGCAGGGTCGGTCCTGGTCGGTTAAACTCCCAATCTGGCACTCATATCATCACGGCCACCTAATCATCCTGAGATTTCAATTGGCTTATTCATCCCCCCTCCTCTCCCCTGGAACTATTCCCCAGGTTGTTGCTGTAAATGAGAATGTGATCTCAGTCAGCTCACCCCACCACCCACACACATACACACCTTACTTACTTCTTCCCTTGAAATAATTCAGAGGTCATCCTGGTATTCATCTCCCTTAATCATGCATATGAACGTGACCTTGGCAAGGCCTCGGGCACTCTGAGACATGCCGCCCCATCCCATCCAGTATGCTTTGCATCTCTGATTGCGTTAGACCATGTTTTGGTATCATCAGCATACATAAGATCAACAGCCCCATGCACTAAAGAGGACAAAATGGAGAATCGCTGAGATCTTTAAAAGCCTTTTGGCTTTTGAAAATAAAATCAACATAATTCAGGTGAAGGTGAAAATGGCAATATGCGGGCGGTCTGAAGTAAAGTAGATTAGGCTATCAAGCAAATCTAGCAAAACCACAAGAGTTGTAGCTAGCTAGCATAACAGTGGGCCTTAAATGTCTGGGCATTATTATTATGATGCGTTTATCCATGCAGAGTGGCTTGGTCCCGATGGAGGCCCCTAAATGAAGGGGTTGACCTTGAACAAGCCCTCTCTGTGTTCATTAGCAACGTGGTACTTATCTGCAATAACGCTGCCAAAGAGGAGACACGGGCCCAGGACCAAAGTCAAAGCTGTACCGTTGGAGAGGGGAGTTCACCGTTAGCATATAGTTAATGGCGTTGGGTCTCTTAGGGGGGGCTGTTCTGCTCTCAACCCACCCCATGATGGATAATGCCAGGTTAACCATCTCGTGTACAGATGAACTTGAGTGTGGTTTTGTGTGTGTGCGTGTGTATGCTTGAATGCACGTATGTGTGTGTCCCTCTGTGCAGTGTTTGCATGCACGTGCACGTGTGTGTGTGTGTGTGTGTGTGTATGTACGTGTGTGTGTGCGCGCACGCGTGTGTGTGTGTCTGAAGGGGTGGGGTGGATGGTGGGGGTAAATAAATGAATAAACCAGACAGTGTATGGTCGATAGTGTCAAAAGCAGATGACAGATCTTAAAGAATGAATATTGATCTTTGTTGGGGCCTTTACTCCGGCGACCTGTGGGAGGTCAGCCTGTGTAATTAGAGATGTGGAGGAGCGCAGGCGCCCCCTAAAAGCCTACCCCTGCAACCTCAACCCTAGGTACAAACGCTCCATTTACATACCCTCTATGTCCTCCAGTCCGGACTCCGGATGGACAACTACGGAGTTAGCTGTGTCTGGGTCTGACTGTGACAATGTGCGAATGGTTTAATTGGTATATTGTAATTACTTCGCCACCATGGCCTATTTATTGCCTTATCTTATCTTATTACGTATCTTACCTAATTTGCACACACTGTATATAGACTTTTCTACTGTATTATTGACTGTATGTTTGTTTATTCCATATGTATCTCTGTGTTGTTGTATGTGTCGGACTGCTTTGCTTTATTCTTGGCCACAATAAAGTTGTCGCAGTTGTAAATGAGAACTTGTTCTCAACTAGCCTACCTGGTTAAATAAAGGTGAAATAAAAATAAAATAAAATCTGTTTCATTTTGTCTTTTGATTTTTGATGATGTGTGGATAGATGTGTGATTAACGATGTGCATTCTTTACAACAAATCTTGTTTCCATATGGATTATCTTGTCTCAGGAAGAATACCAGTACTCTGGATCAGTGTTTACCTTACCTATACTCGCATATTGAAGTACTCTTTGCTTTTTCAGGAATACTTGCGGTGATTTTACCTACAAGAGATGCTGAACATATGTGTTTCATAAAACACTTATTGTCAGGCCAGTGGTTATGTGTGGTAAATGTGAGCTCAATAAGACATGAGTAAGGTGAGGCTTTTTACTGGAGCGGGGAACAGGGATTAAAACCACACTACCCTCAGGCTACACATACACTGGACAGGGAAAGGACACATTTGATGATGGCAGTTTAAAGATATCTCAACATCTCTCTCTCTCTCTCTCCTCTCTTTCTCCCTCTTTCTCTTTATCTCTCTTCTTATGGTGTAAACATACACTACCGTTCAAAAGTTTGGGGTCACTTAGAAATGTCCTTGTTGTTTTGAAAGAAAAGCCCAGGCCATGCCTAGAAGGCCAGCATCCTGGAGTCGCCTCTTCACTGCTGAAGTTGAGACTGGTGTTTTGCGGGTACTATTTAATGAAGTTGCCAGTTGAGGACTTGTGAGGCGTCTGTTTCTCAAAGTAGACACTGTAATGTACCTGTCCTCTTGCTTGTTTGTGCACCGGGGCCTCCCACTCCTCTTTCTATTCTGGTTAGAGCCAGTTTGCGCTGTTCTGTGATGGGAGTAGTACACAGCGTTGTACGAGATCTTCAGTTTCTTGGCAATTTCTCGCATAGAATAGCCTTAATTTCTTAGAAGAATACGTAGATGCATTTAAGAAGAAAGTTCTTTCTTTCTTGCCATTTTGAGCCTGTAATCGGACCCACAAATGCTGATGCTCCAGATACTCAATTTGTCATAAGAAGGCCAATTTTATTGCTTCTTTAATCAGAACAACAGATTTCAGCTGTGCTAACATAGTTGTAAAAGGGTTTTCTAAGGATCAATTAGCCTTTTAAAATGATAAACTTGGATTTGCTAACACAACGTGCCATTGGAACACAGGAGTGATGGTTGCTGATATTGGGCCTCTGTACACCTATGTAGATATTCCATTTAAAAAATCTGCCGTTTCCAGCTACAAAAGTCATTTACAACATTAACAATGTCTGTATTTCTGATCTATTTTATTTTATTTTAATGGACAAAACATGTGCTTCTCTTTCAAAAACAAGGACGTTTCTAAGTGACCCCAAACTTTTGAACGGTAGTGTACATATACACACACAAAATCAAAAATAAACATACAGCAACAAGCACAGCTACATACATAGGAACACATAAGCAGGTGCGCACACACACACACACACACACACACACACACACACACACACACACACACACACACACACACACTCCCTCTCTTTATCTTTCTAGCTATGGATAACTGCAGGCAAAGTGTTAGTGTGGCTGTAATCCCTGTATCAGTGGCTTTATCCACAGCAGTAGCACTAATGATTTAGTGCTTGGCGGCCCAAGTAATGGGCCCCTGACAGGCCCCCCAATTCCCCTCCCCCATGCCATAGTGCCCCACACACAACATATATCCCACATGCCGTTCCTTGCCTAGACGTTACTACATACGGGATGGCCCTCAGTTCACACACACAAACAGGCACACACACACAGCACACAAACGGCGGCAGTATGGTTGTCACCGCCCGGGGACGCCTCATGGTAAGGTGAACTCAGAGTGAACCTGCTCACGACATAAATAACATCTCTCATCTTTCCAAAGCCCACTCAGCCTCCACTGCCTTCTCTCTCTTCACCCTCTCAAATCACACTCCGCTCCTCCCCCAGCCAGACTTTGATAGGAAAGTACACTTACAAATATACACACAAGTCACAGACACATGCATATGGACACACACACACATATATTACAGACACCCACCTCTGAAAACACTGGTGCATAAATGCCTCAGGTCAAGTCCAGCCCCCTCACCACCATACAGAAACTAGTCATTTGAAAGTTGACTTTTAGAGGTGTAGTTCAGGTTGTAGCGTATATACAGTGCATTCGGAAAGCATTCAGACTCCTTCCCCCTTTTCACATTTTGTTACATTACAGCCTTAAACTATGTATCAAATATTATTTTAAGGCTTTAAACATCAACCTACACACAATAACCCATAATGACAAAGCGAAAAACAGGTTTTGATAATTGTTTGCAAATGTATAAAAATATATATATATATCCTTTGCTATGAGACTCGAAATTGAGCTCAGATGCATCCTGTTTCCATTGATCATCCTTGAGATGTTTCTACGACTTGATTGGAGTCCACCTGTGGTAAATTCAATTGATTGGACATCATTTGGAAAGGTACATACCTGTCTATATAAGGTCCCACAGTTGATAGTGCCTGTCAGAGCAAAAGCCAAGCCATGAGGCCAAAGGGATTCTCTGTAGCGCTCTGAGACATGAGACCTGCAGCTTTGAAGGTCCCCAAGAACACAGTGGCCTCCATCATTAAATGGAAGAAGGTTGGAACCAACAAGACTCTTCCAAGAGCTGGCTGCCCGGCCAAACTGATCAATCGGGGGAGAAGGGCCTTGGTCAGGAAGGTGACCAAGAACCTGATGCTCACTCTAACAGAGCTCTAGAGATTCTCTGTGGAAATGGGAGAAGGACAACCATCTCTGCAGCACTCCATCAATCAGGCCTCTATGGAGTAGAGTGGCCAGACGGAAGCCACTCCTCACTAAAAGGCACATGAGAGCCCGCTTGGAGTTTGCCAAAAGGCACCTAGAGGACTCTCAGACCATGAGAAACAAGATTCTCTGGTCTGATGAAACCAAGATTGAACTCTTTGGCCTGAATGCCAAGCGTCACATCTGGAGGAAACCTTTCACCATCCCTACAGCCCGTAGCAAATCCTCAAATCCTACATGGTGTTGGCAGCATCATACTGTGGGGATGGTATTCAGCAGCAGGGACTGGGAGACTAGTCAGGATCGAGGAACAGAGAGATTATTATTATTTTTGTTTTTTTGTTGTTGTTGAATTTTACCCCTTTTTCTCCCCAATTTCGTGGTATCCAATTGTTTTTAGTAGCTACTATCTTGTCTCAACTCCCATACGGGCTCGGGAGAGACGAAGGTTGAAAGTCATGCGTCCTCCAATACACAACCCAACCAAGCCGCACTGCTTCTTAATTAACACAGCACGCATCCAACCCGGAAGCCAGCCGCACCAATGTGTCGGAGGAAACATCCTGCACCTGGCAACCTTGGTTAGCGCGCACTGCGCCCGGCCCCCCACAGGAGTCGCTGGTGCGCGATGAGACAAGGATATGCCTACCGGCCAAACCCTCCCTTACCCGGATGACGCTAGGCTAATTGTGGGTCGCAGCCGGTTACGACAGAGCCTGGGCGCGAACCCAGAGTCCCCGGGGGTTACAGCTGGCGCTGCAGTACAGTGCGCTTAACCACTGCGCCATCCGGGAGGCTGAACAGAGAGATTCTTGATGAAAACCTGCATCAGAGCACTCAGGACCTCAGGCTGGGGCAAAAGTTCACCTTCCAACAGGACAACTTGAACATCTCTGGAGAGACCTGAAAATAGCTGTGCAGCAACGCTCCCCATCCAACCTGACAGAGCTTGTGAGGATTTGCTACGGACGGGAGAAACTGCCCAAATACAGGTGTGTAGTGTCATTCCCAAGAAGACTCGAGGCTGTAATCGCTGCCAAAGGTGCTTCAACAAAGTACTGAGTAAAGGGTCTGAATACTTATGTAAATGTGATATTTTTTTCAGTGTCTAAAAACCTGTTTTTGCTTTGTCGTTATGTGGTATTGTATGTAGATTGATGAGGGGAAAAAAGAGTTTAGTCCATTTTATAATAAGGCTGTAACGTAACAAAATGTGGAAAAAGTTGAGGGGTCTGAATACTTTCTGAATGTGTTGTACATATACAGTAGATATTCCCTTAGAATCCATCCCCAATGAAAATATGAAAACCACTCCCCCGTGCAATGTACACTCTTTCCCTTTGACGACTACAGTTCACTCAAGTACAGACTTAACTGAATGAACAAAGACTTAAATGCAATGTGACATTTTCTTTTATAGTTTGGGGAATGGCCTCGTCTCTGAGGGAAGATCCTCGGATCCCTATGCGGGTCTGCTGGCTTGATGTGATGGAAGGGAGCCCTTTGCAGGGCTTCTGGCATCGAATCCCCCCCCCCCCCCAATGACAGGCCTTTAAGGTTATTATAGCTGGTGGTGGTGCGGAGGAGGTGGATGGTTGCCGAAAAGTTTAGCTGAAAAACAGAAAGTGAGAGAACAAGGCTAAGTTGACATTTAAATACATCCCAAGATTTTACGCCCATTGGTTGAAAGAGAGGAAGGTGATAATTGCAAGAGTGGGCCCATAAGTTAAACAGCAAGCATGAGGAATGTTCATAACTGTGCCTTACCTATAGGCTATAGGGTCAATTGGTGAATGACTTTCCACACATGGCTATCGGAAAGAGAAGAAATAAGACGCTATGCTGATGATATGTTTGTATTCATTCCCACTATGCCCGTAGAATAGGAAAGCAAGTGAATCATGTTCTGCTTATTGGATGAAGATAAACAAGCATTCAGACTAGCCTTCTTGATTGAACTTTTTTGTAAACTACATTACAACTATTCTCCCACCTGCTATTATTAAGGCAACAGCATCACAAACACCAACCAGCTCTTCCAGCTGCACAGTGTACAACAAGCTACACTAATGACACAACTCCCTGTTTAGGTCTATTTACAGTATATCTCAGGGACCACCTCCTCTGTCCCTTCCTCCTCTCCCCTCCTCATCATCCATCTCCCTCTCGTGTCCTTTTTGCTAGCTTCCTGTTAACCTGTACAACAATCCACACTAATGTGACGGACCTCCCTGTTTAGGCCTATTTATATCTGAGAGACCAACTCCCCCCTCCCTGTCTGTGCCCCTCCTCTGTCCCCAGTGCTATCCACTTCCTGTTAACAACACCATGCAGGCGTTTATTGATAGGTCGTTCCCATTAGTGAATGTTTACCTGTCAGGGCCTGGACGGCTAATGAGAGCGCTTTGGGACGAGGAGGAAAAACGAGCCCCCTCATTTGCCCTGGTGTGTGTGTGTGTGTATCATGTTGGTGTGTATTGTGCGTATATGTATGTGTAGGCCCTATGTGTGGGAGTGAGGGTGTGTGTGTGTTGTGTGGCCCATATAACCACTAATGGATGCTTACCGCCTTCCCCGATACTGTTACACACAAGCTGCCACCACCTCCACCGCTAATGCTACCGCTTCTGCCATCGCCATCATTGGTAGCCTATAACCGGCCCAGTTAATTGGTGTCACCGCTTCTCTTCTTCGAGGCTCCAACCTATTTGATCATCTAGGAGGAGGGTGAGGAGGAGGGAGGATAAGGGGAGAGAGGTATGGATGGTGTACGCAATGGGTAGGGGACTGGAGGGGTGGGGGGTGGGGTGGTTGGGGTCACCCTAATCGATACAAAGGGAGCTTGGGCTTTGAGGAGGTAGGGGTGGGAGTCCAGACACTCGGGTGGGGGTTGAGGGTTGTCATGGGTCATGGGGATGACTACCCCACTCACCCGATTCTCTCAGATCACTATTAGTGGTGATGAAGGGTAATTGCACCATTAGGAGTGTAAGTGGCAATAGGAGGTGGTGTTGGTAAGTAGTTAGGGTAACTGGACTAACTGGTAAGGGATTAGTGAGTCCCAATAATGACTAAAGGTATACCCTTCAGAATAGCTAACACTCGGACTCTTTTTTAGTGAGAGATATCAATGCCAACAACTGGGTTGCATTAATTAGGGCACACTGTTGCAAATCGTTTTCCAACAGAAAATCCAAACGAGAGTTTCGTATTGGACAAGTTCAAGTTGTCCCTCTGTTTCAATGTTTTCTTCTGGTTTGTGCCAAAGGAATACAATCCTGAATTTGACAGAATCAGCTTGCTACTTTAATCATGCAATTTAGTCACATTGCATTTATTGTGCTCATTTGTTACACAATTAAGTAGCCTTCAGGAATTCACTGTAGCCCTGAGCCTAAATTTGTAATGCTCGTCATATGAAGTATACCAAGGTGCAGCGCGGTATGTGTTCATGATTACTTTATTTTCTCAGAACACTAAACAAAACAACAAAAGAATAACGAACTTCACTTTCTGTAGGCTTTACAAAGCTAACAAAAAACAACATCCCACAAAACTAAGGTGGCAAAACAGGCTGCCTAAGTATGATTCCCAATCAGAGACAATGATAGACAGCTGTCCCTGATTGAGAACCCTACCCGGCCAAAACATAGAAATAAAGAACATAGAGTTTCCCACCCAAGTCACACCCTGACCAACCAAACATAGAGAATAAAAGGATCTCTATGGTCAGGGCGTGACAAAATTATTAACAATTCCTAACCGATATGAAATGATTAATAACACATTTAAATAACAAATTCTAAATAACAAAATCGATACAATTGAAGATGGGATGATCTGTGTTCAATACAGTAAGAAAACATACTGAAGCATGCTTTCTGATCATGCGCCTCTATCAAACAGTACACATGAAGTGACCCTCGTTCAAGATGGCCGTACTTCTTCATTACACAAAGGAATATCCTCAACCAATTTCTAAAGACGGGTGACATCCAGTGGTAGCGATAGGAACTGCAAGCAAGTCCCTTAGAAATTTGGATTCCCAATGAAAAATCATTGAAAAACACACACACACAAAAAACAAATCTGAATGGTTTGTCCTCGGGGTTTCGTTCTGTTATACTCACAGACATGATTCAAACAGTTTTAGAAACTTCAGAGTGTTTTCTATCCAAATCTACTAATAATATGCATATCTTATCTTCTGGGGATGAGTAGCAGGCAGTTGAATTTGGGCATGCTTTTCATCCAAAATTCCAAATGCTGCCCCCTATCCTAGAGAAGATATACTTTTTAAAACAATTGTACGTTGTATATTTTTAAGACACATAAATTCAGCAAAAAAAATAAATGTCCCTTTTTCAGGACCTCTGTCTTTCAAAGATAATTCAGAAAAATCCAAATAATTTCACAGATCTTCATTGTAAAGGGTTTAAACACTGTTTCCCATGCTTGTTCAATGAGCCATAAACAATTAATGAACATGCACTTGCGGAACGGTCATTAAGACACTAACAGCTTACAGATGGTAGGCAATTAAGGTCACAGTTATGAAAACTTAGGACACTAAAGAGGCCTTTCTACTGACTTTGAAAAACAACAAAAGAAAGATGCCCAGGGTCCCTGCTCATCTGCGTGAATGTGCTTTAGGCATGCTGCAAGGAGGCATGAAGACTGCAGATGTGGCCAGGGCAATAAATTGCAATGTCCGTACTGTGAGACGCATAAGACAGCGCTACAGGGAGACAGGATGGACAGCTGATTGTCCTCGTGGTGACAGACCACGTGCAACAGCACCTGCACAGGATCGGTACATCCAAAAATCACACTTGTGAGACAGGTACAGGATGGCAACAATAACTGCCCAAGTTACACCAGGAACGCACAATCCCTCCATCGGTGCTCAGCCTGTCTGCAATAGGTTGAGAGAGGCTGGAAGGAGGGATTGTAGGCCTGTTGTAAGGCCTGTTGTAAGGCAGGTCCTGTTGTAAAGCAGACATCACCGGCAACATCGCCTATGGGCACAAACCCATCGTTGCTGGACCAGACAGGACTGTCAAAAAGTGCTCTTCACCGATGAGTCGCAGTTTTGTCTCACCAGGGGTGATGGTCGGATTCGTGTTTATCATTGAAGGAATGAGCGTTACACCGAGGTCTGTACTCTGGAGCGGGATCGATTTGAAGGTGGAGGGTCCGTCATAGTCTGGGGAGGTGTGTCACAGCATCATCGGACTGAGCTTGTTGTCATTGTAGGCAATCTCAATGCTGTGCATTATAGGGAAGACATCCTCCTCTTTCATGTGGTACCCTTCCTGCAGGCCCATCCTGACAAGACCCTCCAGTATCACAATGCTACCAGCCATACTGCTCGTTCTGTGTGTGATTTCCTGCAAGACAGGAATGTCAGTGTTCTGCCATGGCCAGCAAAAAGCCCGGATCTCAATCCCATTGAGCACACCTGGGAACAGTTGGATCAGAGGGTGAGGGCTAGGGCCATTCCCCCCCGAAATGTCCTGGAACTTGCAGGTGCCTTGGTGGAAGAGTGGGGTAACATCTGACAGCAAGAACTGGCAAATCTGGTGCAGTCCAGATACTGACTGTTACTTTTGTTCAGGGACACATTATTCCATTTATGCTAGTCACATGTCTGCGGAACTTGTTCCAAACATGTCTCAGTGTCACGGAATTCTTCCTGGGAAGGAGAGGCGGACCAAAGCGCAGCGTGGTTATTTTTATACATCTTTAATAAAGATGATAACTTGAACAATGTATAATACAAAATAAGAAACGTGAAAAACCGAAACAGCACTATCTGGTGCAACAAACACAAAGACAGGAACAATCACCCACAAAACCCAACACAAAACAGGCTACCTAAATATGGCTCCCAATCAGAGACAATGACTAACACCTGCCTCTGATTGAGAACCATATCAGGCCCAAACACAGAAACAGACAAACAAGACATCCAACATAGAATGGCCACTCAGATCACACCCTGACCAAACAAAACATAGAACATTCAAAGCAAACTATGGTCAGGGTGTGACACTCAGTTGTTGAATCTTGTTATGTTCATACAAATATTTACACGTTAAGTTTGCTGAAAATAAGTTTACATTTATACCTTTAAAAAATGTTTTAGGTGTTTTAGTTTCGGACAATGGCATTAGTTCTGTTCTTAATACACCTTGTTGGCTGGAATTTACAGTCCCTGGAGTTACAGTGACGTGAAACAGTATTTTCTCTCTTTCTGATTTTCTTAATTTTAGCATATTTTTATAATGAATGTTATCAGATCTTCAACCAAAACCTAATATTAGATAAAGGGAACCTGAGTTCCAACAACAAAAAATGATACCTTTTTTCTTTTTCTAATTAGCAAACTTACGCAACACCTAATTCCCATTTGAAAAAGTAATTGCTCCCTTTCACTCAATAACTGGTTGTGCCACTTTTAGCTGCAATGACTGCAACCAAGTGCTTCCTGTAGTTGTTGATCAGTCTCTCATATCGCTGTGGAGGAATTTTGACCAACTCTTGCACGCAGAACTGCTTCAACTCAGCGACATTTGGGGATTTTCAAGCATGAACTGCTCATTTCAAGTCCTGCCACAACATCTCAATTGGGATTAAGTCTGAACTTTGACTAGGCCATTCCAAAATGTTAATGTAGACTCGATTGTGTGTTTTGGATCATTGTCTTGCTGCATGACCCAGCTGTGCTTCAGGTTCAGCTAACAGATGGGTGACCTGACATTCTCCTGTAGAATTCTCTGATACAGAGCAGAATTCATGGTTCCTTCTATTAAGGCAAGTCCTCCAGGTCCCGAGGGAGCAAAGCATCCCCAAACCATCACACTACCACCACCATGCTTGACCGTTGGTATGAGGTTCTTACTGTGGAATGCAGTGTTGGAAGTATGTTCTATGGACAGATATGTCAAACGTATAACTTTTTGAGTTAAAGCAGTCCTGCATGGAAGAGTTGGCCAAAATTCCTCCACAGCTGGCAACCCCCTTGTTACAGGGAGCACAACTTCACTCCCATTAAGAATATGTCAAAGTGTTATCATTGTACTGCTACCAAGTTCCCAGGGGTATTGTCAGTAAAATTATTGTGAGCATTAAGTTCAATTCCACTGTTAGCTCTGTTAATGTTAGCCAAATAGGGAAGCCCACTGTGGTAAGCGCATCCAGTGCTATTATTTAAAATACCACAAATATGGATACCCCCTCTGTTTTCAAATTCCTTAGGGGGCTTGGGCCGTAACAGATCAATGTACAAAGTCTGATGTTAAAGATGAACCTTCCAGATATTTAGTTTTTTCAAGAGACTTGGCTAAATGTCTTGATCCCGGATAAGGACATTGACATAGCCGATTACTACATTTTCACGTGTGCCAGATTGAAAAAAGGGCTATATACAATATGTGAATTCAACTCTTTTGACACCATGTTCTCAAAATATCACTATCCCCTCAAAAATGTAAGTTTTTGTTTATCTGTTGCAGGGATTTACCACCATCTCTCTGCATTGGCAGACACTGTTGTTACTATTTCTGAGTATTTAAACCTTATCTTTCATAATTTTGTTTGTTGAAATTTTAGTCATTTAGAAGATGCTCTTACCCAGAGCGACTTACAGTTAGCGCATTCATCTTAAGATAACTAGGTGGGTCAACCACATATAACCACAGTCATAATAAGTATATTTTTCCTCAATAACATAACAGGTAAAGTCAGATCTATTAAGGGGGGGAAAAAAAGTCAAGTGCGAGTGTTAGTTCACAAACTTAGATTGGCTAACTTTCAGCAAAAAAATCTAAGTGGTCTCAGACCATTTTTAAGAATATTTGTTATGACTTTAAACCTGACTAAACTGATTGCAAATCTCCTCACTGATCGACCTCATTCTGACAAATAGCCCCCACAACTACTTGTCCAGTGGTGTCTTTGCTAATGATCTGTGATCAATATGTTATTGCATGTAGAAGAAATACCACACAGATTAACACTGATCCTCGTGTAGTTATGAAGAGATTTTCTCCATGATATGTATTACTCTGACCTTTCCTCCATCAGCTGCATGTCTGACCCTGAATCAGCTCTAGAATTGTTCTCATCTATTTTTATCACCGGCAGACAAACACGCTCCTTTTAAACGCCTTAGAGTAAAAAATAGAACAAATCCTTGGTTCTCTACAGATATGTCAGATGTTGTTATGATGAGAAATCAGGCAAAGGCTAAAAACTATGCATGGGCTGCATCTCAATCCTCATATGTCGCATCTGCGATTAAAGGTGGCTGAGCAACAGCTGTGTTTGTCAGACCATGAGACATCCTGAAAATCAGTCTTCTCACAAAAACAGTTGTTGCGTCCGAACTGTTCGGGCTGCAAACTAATATGACCACTCTATGGAAAGATGAGATGCTCATGAACTCGATGGTTATGAGTTCTCTCCAGCGCCGACAGAGATGGCCGCCTCACTTCGCGTTCTTAGGAAACTGTGCAGTATTTGTTTTAAAATATATTATATCTTACACTGTTACCCCAGGAAATCTTAAGTATTATTCCAAACATCCGGGAGAAACTATTGGATATAAGAGCAACGTCAACTTACCAACATTATGACCAGGAATACGACTTTCCTGAAGCGGATCCTCTGTTTGGTCCACCACCCAGGACAATGGATCGGATCCCAACAGGCGACCCAAAACAACGGCGCGCAAGAAGGGGCAGACAGAACGGTCTTCTGGTCAGGGCACATCGCCCACAGCTCCCAAGTATACTACTCGCCAATGTCCAGTCTCTCAACAACAAGGTAGACGATTTACGAGCAAGGGTTGCCTTCCAGAGAGACATCAGAGATTGTAACATTCTCTGTTTCACGGAAACATGGCTCACTCAGGATACGTTATCAGAGTCAGTACAGCCACCTGGTTTCTTCACGCATCTCGCTGACAGAAACAATCATCTCTCTGGTAAGAAGAAGGGTGGGGGTGTATGCCTTATGATTAACGGGTCATGGTGTGATCATAACAACATACAGGAACTCAAGTTATTTTGTTCGCCTAGAATTCCTTACAATCAAATGCCAAGATATTTATCTTTGATTATAATCACAGTCGTGTATATTCCCCCAAAGCAGACATCTTGACAGCCTTGAAAGAACTTCATTGGACTCTATGTAAACTGGAAACCACATATCCTGAGGCTGCATTTATTGTAGCTGGGGATTTTAACAAGGCTAAGCTGAAAAGAAGGCTCCCTAAATTTTAGCAACATATCGAATGCGCAACCCGGGCTGGCAAAATTCTGGATCATTGTTACTCTAACTTCCACAACATATTCAAAGCCCTCCCTCACCCTCCTTTCGGCAAATCTGACCATGACTCCATTTTGTTGTTCCCAGCCTACAGAAACTAAAACAGGAAGCACCCGTGCTCAGGTCCGTTCAACGCTGGTCCGCCCAATCTGATTCCACGCTTCAAGATTGCTTCGTTCACATGGTCTGGGATATGTTCCGGATAGCATCAAACAACAACATTGATGTATACGCTGATTCGGTAAGCGAGTGTATTAGCAAGTGCATCAGTGATGTTGTAGCCAAGGCGACTATTAAAACCTTCCCCAACCAGAAACCGTGGATTGATAGCAGCATTTGCGCAAAACTGAAAGAGTGAACCACTGCTTTAAATCAGGGCAAGGCAACCGTAATCATGACCGAATACAAACAGTGTAGCTATTCCCTCCGCAAGGCAATCATACAAACTAAGTGCCAGTATAGAGACAAAGTAGAGACACAATTCAATGGCTGAGACACGAGAGGTATGTGGAAGGGTCTACAGTCAATCACGGACAACAAAAGGAAACCAGCCCAGTCGCGGACCACGATGTCTTGCTCCCAGACAAACTAAACAACTTCTTTGCTTGCTTTGAGGACAATACAGTGCCACCGACACGGCCCGCTAACAAAACTTCCGGGCTCTCCTTCACTGCAGCCAACGTGAGTAAAACAGTTATACTTGTCAACCCTTGCAAGGCTGCCGGCCCAGATGGCCCCTAGCCGCATCCTCAGAGCATGCGTAGACCAGCTGGCTGGTGTGTTCACGGACATATTCAATCAATCCGTATCCCAGTGTGCTGTTCCCACATGCTTCAAGAGGGACACCATTGTTCCTGTTCCCAAGAAAGTGAAGGTAACTGATCTAAACGACAATCGCCCCGTAGCCCTCACTTCTGTCATCATGAAGTGCTTTGAGAGACTAGTCAAGGATCATATCACCTCCACCCTACCTGACACCCTAGACCCACTCAAATTTGCTTACCGCCCCAATAGGTCCACAGACGATGCAATCGCAATCACACTGCACGCTGCCCTAACCCATCTGGACAAGAGGAATACCTATGTAAGAATGCTGTTCATCAACTACAGCTCAGCATTTAACACCATAGTACCCTCCAAACTCGTCATTAAGCTCGAGACCCTGGGTCTCGACCCCGCCCTGTGCATTTGGGTCCTGGACTTTTTGACGGGACGCCCCCAGGTGGTGAGAGTAGGAAACAACATCTCAACCCCGCTGATCCTCAACACTGGGGCCTCACAAGGGTGCGTTCTCAGCCCTCTCTTGTACTTCCTGTTCACCCATGACTGCGTGGCTATGCCCTCCTCCAACTCAATCATCAAGTTTGCAGCCTACAGTGGTAGGCTTGATTACCAACAATCGACGTGACGACCTACAGGGAGGAGGTGAGGGCCCTCGGAGTGTGGTGTCAGGAAAATAACCTCACAGTCAACATCAACAAAACAAAGGAGATGATCGTGGACTCCAGGAAACAGCAGTGGGAGCAACCCCCTATCTACATCGACGGGACAGTAGTGGAGAAGGTGGAAAGTTAAGTTCCTCGGCGTACACATCACGGACAAACTGAAATTGTCCACCCACACAGACAGCGTGGTGTAGAAGGCGCAACAATGCCTCTTCAACATCAGGCGGCAGAAGAAATTTGGCTTGTCACCAAAAACACATGCACAATCGAGAGCATCCTGTCGGGCTGTATCACCGCCTGTTAAGGCAACTGCTCCGTCCACAACCGTCTGCACAACGCATCACCAGGGGCAAACTACCTGCCCTCCAGGACACCTACATCACCCGATGTCACAGGAAGGCCAAAAAGATCATCAAGGACAACAACCATCCGAGCCACTGCCTGTTCACCCTGCTATCATCTAGAAGGCGAGATCAGTACAGGTGCATCAAAGCCGTGACCAAGAGACTGAAAAAAAGCTTCTATCTCCAGGCCATCTGGATGTTAAACAGCCATCACTAACATTGAGTAGCTGCTGCCAACATACTGACACAAAACTTTAGCCACTTACATTTTTTTACATTCAATTTTTAATTATTAAAGTATCACTAGTCACTTTAAACAATGCCACTTTATATAATGTTTACATACCCTACATTACTCATCTCATATGTATATACTGCACTCTATACCATCTACTGCATCTTGCCTATGCCGTTCGGCCATCGCTCATCCATATATTTATATGTACATATTATTATTCATTGCTTTACACTTGTGTGTATAAGGTAGTTGTTGTGAAATTGTTAGATTACTTGTTAGATATTACTGCATGGTTGGAACTAGAAGCACAAGCATTTCGCTACGCTCACATTAATCTACTAACCATGTGTATGTGACCAATAAAATTGGATTTGATTTGATTCTACGACCCCCACAAGTGTCACGGAACCCGTCTGAAAGTAACCCGGTATGGTTGATAAAATTAATGGAAGTATGGAAAAGGGTTAAATGTAGTGTATTTGGAAAGGATTCAGACCCCTTCCCTTTTTCTACATTTTGTTATGTTACAGCCTTATTCTTAAATTGATTAAAAAAGTGTTTTCCTCGTAAATATACACACAATACCTCATAATGAAAAAGCGAAAAAATGTTTTTAGAGATTTTTGCAAATGAATTACAGTTGACAGTGCATGTCAGAGCAAAAATCAGCCATGAGGTCAAAGAAAATGTCCGTAGAGCTCTGAGACAGGATTTTGTTGAGGCACAGATCTGGGGAAGGATACAAAACATTTATGCAACATTGAAGTTCCCCAAGAACACAGTGGCCTCCATCATTCTTAAATGGAAGAAGTTTGGAAACATCAAGTCTCTTCCTAGAGCTGGTCGCACGGCTGAACTTTACAATCGGGGGAGAAAGGCCCTGGTCAGGGAGGTTATGTAGAAGATGATGGTCACTCTGACAGAGCTTCCAGAGTTCCTCTGTGGAGATGGGAGAACCTTCCAGAAGGACAACCATCTCTGCAGCACTCCACCAATCAGGCCTTTATGGTAGAGTGGCCAGACAGAAGCCACTCCTCGGTAAAAGGCACATGACAGCCCACTTGGAGTTTTCCAAAAGGCACGTAAAGGTCTCTCAGACCATGAGAAACAAGATTCTCTGGTCTGATGAAACCAATATTGAACTCTGGCCTGAATGCCAAGTGTCATATCTGGAGGAAACCTGGCACCATCCCTACGGTGAAGCATGGTGGTGGCAGAATCATGCTGTGGGGATTTTCCTCAGTGGTAGGGACTGGGAGACTAGTCAGGCTCGAGGGAAAGATGAACAGAGAAAAGTGCAGAGAGATACTTGAGTAAAACCTGCTCCAGAGTGCTCAGGACCACAGACTGGGGCGAAGGGTCACCTTCCAACAGGACGACGACCCTAAGCACACAGCCAAGACAACGCAGGAGTGACTTCGGGCCAAGACAATGCAGGAGTGGACAAGTCTCTGAATATCTTTGAGTGGCCCAGCCAGAGCCCGGACTTGAACCCGAAAGAACATCTCTAGAGATATCTGAAAATAGCAGTGCAGCGACACTCCCCATCCAACCTGACAGAGCTTGAGAGGATCTGCAGAGATGAATGGGAGATACTCCAAATACAGGTATGCTAAGCTTGTAGAGTCATACACAAGAAGACCCAAGGCTGTAATCGCTGCCAAAGGTGCTTCAACAAGTACTGAGTAAAGGGTCTGAATACTTATGGAATTGTGATATTTCAGTTTAGAGTAAGGCTATAACGTAACCAAATGTGGAAAAAGTGAAGGGGTCTGAATACTTTCCAAATCACTGTATGTGTCCCCCCCCAAAAAAATCCTGAGCCTTCTTATTTCTCCTAGATATGGGATAGACACTTCAAAAGGCTTATTCCTTATGATAATTTTTTTTTACTGTCTATTCTGCAATTTATACATGTGTTATTCAATGCATTTCTGTGGGCTATAGCAGTGAATGATCCATTGTATGACCATCTTTAAACAATTCCATATATCAGCGTAGTATACTTTTAGAGTATTAAAATGACCATAGCAATCAGGGCTTTTACGTTTGTTGAAATTAAACACGGACAGGTGAAGAATCTTCACGTTTGTTATTTACCATTATTTATCCTTCCCTAACCAGAGACTGCCTGCCGTTCTGTACCTTTTAGACACCGAGCTGGGTTACTGACCTCTGCCTGCCCTTTTTCCTGACCCCTTTTCTAGTAATACACTTTTGTTACTTTGATACTTTCTGCATCATGGTCTTCCCTGAAACGTGATAATAAATGTACACCTGTCAATTTTCACACCAGGCCATAGCACCATCTATGCTACTTCTTTGATTTTCAATTATATTCTTCATTGTTTGGATAAGAAGAAACACTGTGTGGCCCTTTTTACTGACTTGTCTCTATAGACTCCGACACTGTGGATCACTCATTACTTATTCAGAGCCTTTCATCAATTGGCCTGCATGTAGCTGGTTTGAAAATGATTTAAAGGACAAAACACTGTGTGTATTTACTGATGATGTTAAATCAGGTTTTCTGGACATAACAAAGGGTGTACCATCGGGATTTCTTCGCCCTCTCCTTCGCGCGCCGAAAGACAGATATTGTTCCGGTGCTCTCTTAACCAAAACTCCAAATTCTTTCTAGTTTAAAAAAAAACAAGCCTGAAACCTTGAATAATGACTGGTGACATCTAGTGGAAGCCATGGGAATTGCAATCTGGGAGATGGAATTACATAGGAACAATAGTTTTTTCTTCAGTTTCGCCTGCCATATCAATTCTGTTATAGTCTCAGTGTCACGCCCTGGCCATAGAGAGGCTTTTTATTCTCTATTTTGGTTAGGCCAGGGTGTGACTAGGATGGGCGTTCTATGTTCTTTTTTCTATGTTTTTGTATTTTGTTTTTGGCCGGGTATGGTTCTCAATCAGGGACAGCTGTCTGTCATTGTCTCTGATTGAGAACCATACTTAGGTAGCTCTTGCCCACATGGGTTTTGTGGGTAGTTATTTTCTGTTTAGTGTGTTTTGCACCTGACAGAGCTGTTTCGGTTGTTCTTTTGTTCCTTGTTGTATTTTAGTTTTCAGTTTATTAAAATAATGATGAACACTTACCATGCTGCATCTTGGTCCTCACCTACTTCCACCAATGGTCGTTACACTCAGACATTATTTTAACAGTTTTAGAAACGTCAAAGTGTTTTCTATCTAATTCTACAGATTATATGCATATCCCGGTTTCTGGGCCTGAATAACAGGCAGTTTACTTTGGGCACGTCAGTCAGGCGGAAATTCAGGAAACTAGACCCTATCCCTAACAGGTGGTTTATCTGTAAAAATGTTTAACTTTCACCTGTATTCAGAACACACTGTAGTGTATGCTATTGCCCCACAGCTGACCAGGCTCTGTCAGAGCTTCAGTCTGCCTTTATTGCCCTGCAGAAAGCCTTCACTGAATTGAAATGGCTATTTATGCAGGTAAAACCAAGTATATGTTATTTTCCAAATCACTTAAAAATGTATCTGATGATTTATGCATGCATACCCTCATTGATCGTGTCCCCAGTTGTAAATATCTGGACTGACAAAGAGCTGTCTTTCAAAAAGCATGTTGATAAGTTAAAAAATTGCCTTATTCTATAGAAACAGGTGCTGTCTTTAGTTAAATAGCAGAAAACGAATCATTCAGTCGACATTCATTCCGTTTATTGACTATAGCGATATTGTCTATATGAATGCAGCTACCACTATATTGAAGTTTTTACACACAGTTTATCATAGCCCATTGCGCTTTATTACAGGCAATAGGTTAAGTGCACATCATTGCATTTTGTATCAGAAAGTAGGCTGGGCCTCCTTGGCATCTCGTAGATGTATTACACTAATTTTTTTCTATAAAGCCCCATTGCCTAAACTTCCTCTACACCTTACCTCATTGTTAACCTACAGACGTATGAATTACCAGACCCGGACTCAGGAATGGCTAACCCTGGAGATCCCTTCAATCTCTACAGAGTTAGGTAAATCTGCTTTTAGTTTTTTTTTCAGTCTCTCATGTGGAATGATCTCCAAACATCGTTAAAGTTGGTGGGAGTTGGTGCCTTTCTAGGGCAATTCAGGCAGATGTTATAGAGCCTTTTTTACTGAAGAATGTGTTTGTTTCATATGTTTGTGTTTTGCTTTTTCGTGTTTTGGGTTTGCTTTTCATGTATTGTGTAATTGGATATATAAATGTATAATGTAAATGTTGTTTATTGATGTGTTAATGCAGGGCTGATCTGTGAAAGAGAATGTCGTTTCAGCATGACCCCTTGCTTAAACAAAGGTGAAACAAAAATACAAAAATACAAAAATACAAAAATACATAATAAATAAAAAATACTGTATGAGTTAGTGCTGAGCGATTAGTGTTTTTTGAGTTTGGTTTCAGTTCGAATACACAAAAGAATCCCGGTTTTCGATTTAATTAAAAAAAATTAAAAAAAAATGCCCTATGCATTATGTTGGTTGAACACTGTAACAACACAGAATAAAACAATGAATAAAAGTCCCATGATGGTAGTGACGGCCCATTAATGCTTATCACTTATTAACCTTCATTTATTCACATTACTTTACTTTAATAAAATATTTCAGTTATGTATATTTCATTTGTTCTAGTTGATGACTTTATTCTTTCATTCCAAGTCATCATCTCATCTCTATAGAACTGCTGCCTATGCTGTCTAAATAAAATCCCTATCCCTTTAATGTTGTTCAAAGTAAATAAGGCATACTTTTATGACTGCTGAATACCCACTATCAATCACTTAGAGCATGTACTTTCAGGTAGAGACACCGAGCGAACCAACTGCTGTCTATCCCTTTCGATTGCACATTCTTCTGTCTCTTTTACGTAGCAGGCATAAAAGAAACACACAAGTAGGCGCGCAATGCATTGTGGTCATTGTATTTAATTACCACTTTTCTGCACTAAACTATGTAGAACAGTGGAGGCTGCTGAGGGGAGGACGGCTCATAATAATGGCTGGAACGCAGCGAATGGAATGGCATCAATCAGATGGAAACCACGTTTGATGTATTTGATACCATTCAACTGATTCCGCTCCAGCCATTACCATGAGCCCGTCCTACCCAATTAAGGTGCCACCAACCTCCTGTGATGTAGAATAATGGCCTGTTGGAAACTACAACTCCCTACTACATCGCACAGTTCGAGCTTGATCTGATTTATCTCTAGGGAAACTGCACAATGTGCACATTGAACTTACAAAAAAAAAACTCTATTGAATTCAAATAATTGAAATGACCTTGGTCAATCAGTTCTTTAAAAAACAAAAAATAACCACCATTTTGGTTAATCTCTCAGCACTAGTATGAGTGTATCGTCTTCTCAAGTACACTGTAAGTATAATGGTTTCCTCTTTATAGTGTAGTATAAGTGCATGCTCTTTATGGTATAAATATTAGTGTATCGTCTTTTGCTGGAAGGTGGCGTGCTCCCCAGAGAAGATACATTTGTGTTATGATGAAATTATTATGGAAATCCTATCTGGGCTGGATTAGCCATGGAAGGTATTTATCTGTTTATTGAGCGGCTGAGCTCATAACCTCTCCTCCTTTTCCTCCTCCTCCCTTGTTCTCTCTCTACTTAGAGCACACACAGAGTTCTGTAAGACTGCCTTGTCTAATCAATAGCTAGTCAGACACTCTCAATACAGTCTAGGTAGGCCTATCCCAGAAATAGGACTGAGGTAGCGATATTATATAACGTCTCCAAATAATTAAATGTGAAATTAAATTAAACTGAATGAAAGGTCATGCCATGTATTCCTGTGTAAAAAAAAGAAAGAAATGGAAGGTATACGTGTATAAATCCATGGAAGTATTCATGTGCCATCGGGTTGAACTTCTATTGATGGTTAATATGCCTGTCACTTTATGTATGTGAGTTAGAAGGTAAAAGCAAAATGGCCGCTGGGCGAGAAACAATCGGTGAATAGCAAACCACCCCCTCGCTCCTACCGACTCGCTCAGAGGGCCCTCCGTTGTCACGTGTTACTGAGACTTTAAGAGAGTGGGGGGGGGTCAATAAACCAAACAAATCCCCCCTTTTGTTTTACAAGATATAAACCTCTGTAACAGTTAACACACTTCATTTGGGAGGTATTCCATTTGTTACATGTGTCAAGCTTTGAAATCACATAAAAACAAATGCACTTGACATATAATTAGGCACACCTCTCAATTCTTTTTGAATGAAATTGCTACAAACATATCGCGGTGTGTGTTGGGATATCACTTTGATCTGGAGCCTGCAGCCTTGCTGGCTTGGTCAAAGTAGCTATCAGAGGGTCTGATTAGCCCCTACACCAGGGATAATCAACTCGAATCAGCCGAAGGGGCGATTTTTTTTTCTTTGACCGGAATATAATTACAAATCATTTGTAGACTGCAAATTGACCGCAAGAAGCCCAGATAGATATGCTATTTGAATAAAACACAATCATTTCAAACCTTGCTTATGTTTGTAAATGATCACATGTCTCTCTATTAGGTATGGAAATACTTGGGAACAGATTTCCCAAATTAAAATCACTTGGAGCTGATTTTCCTTTTTTTATGTCCAACAATGAGAATTCTACAAAATATATATATATATGTACATTTCTCCGAAAACTACGGGGGAGGGGCAAATGGGGGGAGGGGCAAATGGGGGGAGGGGCAAATGGGGGGAGGGGCAAATGAAACCGCCAAAGTTGGCCTGCGAGCCGCCATTTGGGGACTCATGCCCTACACCTTCAGTAATTTTAATTCTCTCAAGTTTGTGACACTTGTGCATATGGCGGAGGCGTGCACAAATGTAGGGGCGAGAGAAGGGGAAAGGGGTGATTTGGGATTTAGCCAATTAATAAAATGTTTGTTTGAAAACTTTGAAAGTATTAGTTCAGTAATTGTACTGCAAAAAACTGTTCCTTTGAATTATCTGCCTGGAAAAGGGGAATTACTAAACTACTTTCACTCAAGCACTTCTTATTATCAGCAAGGAGTAGGGGGGGGGGGGGGGGGGTGTATCATATTGTTTTTAACTTTGTTAATTGACTCTCCTGAATTTTCATATTGAATTAGAATTTCTTATTTTGTGGATTTACCATTTTTCTGTGTAAAAGAATGTATCGAACCGAATTTAATTGTTTTTGGGATTCAATGTCATCACATTGGAAACAACGTTGATTCAACCAGTTTTTGCCCAATGGGTAGATAGTCCGAATCCCTAGCTTCATTTTACCACCTGTAAGAAAGTGCACAATGCCCATAGATTATTGTAGATTATTCCACTTCACTCCACCAAAAGAATTGCATTCAATTAGCAAGGGTGAGAAGGTAGGAGGGGTACTCACCCTCCCTCCCTCCCTCCCTCCCTCCCTCCCTCCCTCCCTCCCTCCCTCCCTCCCTCCCTCCCTCCCTCCCTCCCTCCCTCCCTCCCTCCCTCCCTCCCTCCCTCCCTCCCTCCCTCCCTCCCTCCCTCCCTTCCTCCCTCCCTCCCTCCCTCCCTCCCTCCCTCCCTTCTCCTTATCAGTCATTGGTATTCATATCGTAGTCTATCCTATATCGTCTAATTGAAAAACCTCCTCTAACCCTCCCCTTAACATGTTGGTGGTACAATTACCAGGCAGGCCTCTGGTGCCTCATTGGATCTCTATTAGATGGGGTTCGTCCTCATCGTAATGACTGGCAGAGTTTAATTACTTCCACCAGGCTTGCTGTTGTAAAACAAACTGATAAATGAGCCAACAGGCCCCTCGCATCATTATTTTTCCATGGGAGTAGGGCCTTGTTACATGATTATGAGAAACAGGAGGTAAGGAGGGATGGAGGGGAAAGGGGAGAGGAGGTTCTCTACCTGGTAGAGCTGGCTTAGCTGACATGGAAAGGGGAGAGAGAGAGGGAGGAAAGGGAGAGATGAAGGAATTGTAAATCCCTTAATGATTGTGACATGCTGTTCTGTCTACTTGTGTTAGTATAATGATACTGGGGGTGAAGAACCCCATAAGGTTGACACACACACACACACACACACCAAAAAAAACACAACCCTCCAAACAAATATACATATTCATAGTCATTAATTATACACACTTTTAGGGGACCCAACATAAGACCCCCTCTGATTGATTGTGTTCTTCCTCCACCATTATTAAATCGCTGAGGCAAATATCCTCCATTCCCCTGGACTATGATTAATCAAAAGAGTGTGAGCTTAAGAGTGCTGGCAGGTAGAGTTACTGTGCTAAATCTTCTTTATTGCAGGATGAGCAGGTTTGTGTTTAAAGGCTAAAGGGGCCAGTGGTCATATAGGAGAGTGGGAGTACAGTGGAGTACATCACATGTGGCCTCTGGTCAGTGTGTTTATACCCCTGGGGTCACACACACACAGACTCATACACACGTAGGCATTGCACACACACACACACACACACACAGGACACTCCCGAAGCAGTCCAATAGCATCCAGGTCATTGATCAAACAACACGGTCGGGCCACAGAGGTGAACAGGACTCTAGGTGGATAGACTCTGGAGAGGACCAGTGATTACATGGACTTTAGCCAGAAGTTGTCCCATCAACATGTTTTGATGCTGGTCACTCTCCAAGCAGAATGAAATGACCAGAACTGATTTGTCATAAGAGATGTGTCAGAATAAGTCATTTAGTAGTTTACCCACGCACACTTTTTCATTTAGCAACCAATTAGGCATCCTGTCCAATTAGTGCCGGTTAGCGAATCAGGTCATGCCGTGATAATTGAAGGTGGCTTAATTAAGATGGGTACCTCCCTCTCTCCTTCCTTTTTACCGTCCATCACTCCCTCTGTGTGTGCCTGGTTCCTACCAGGGGGAAGCAGAAAGAGTGAGATAGAGGGAGAGAGGAAGAGAGACAGGGGAGACACAGTAGATATCTTTCAGGTTCAGCTGCTTAGCAACCTCAATTAACCTGAATGATTAGCTGTAGCCGTGCCGCCGAGCGCTAACCTGACATTTCTCCACCAAGCTAATATTAACCCAGTGACTTCATTCGGTTCCTCTCTATCCACTTTATCATCATTATTGTCCTTTAACCGGGGGTTCCTTCCTTTCTCAGAGTTCTTTAGTGAATTTAAAATGACAATGTTTTGGACCCCAAAAAAAATCATTATTTCCATTTATTTTATCGGAGAAGTCGATTATTTTGTTTGAATCTTTATTCCACTAGGCAAGTCAGTTAAAGAACAAATTCTTATTTTCAATGACGGCCTACCAGGGAACAGTGGGTTAACTGCCTCGTTCAGGGGGCAGAACGACATATTTTTACCTCTTCAGCTCAGGGATTCGATCCAGCTACCTTTTGGTTATTGGCCCATCACTCTAACCACTAAGCTACCTGCCGCCCCTAAGAGAGATGGATGCTATAATGAGTTTTACGTGTATTTGATGAATGGGGGTAGTTGGGTGGTGGCAACAACAGCGTAAGCTACTGTGGTCAAGTCTTTAATTTTACATTATGTTAAATGCCCACATTGATTCCAATGCATTTTAAATCGCACAATAATTGCCGAATACACAGAAGAAAAGCCCAGGCTAAGTCAGGGGTTGCAAGAGGGTTGTTTGAGGGTGTAATAAGGTTTAAAGGCCATACTCTTTTCAAGCATCTTCAACTAAATGTCACCGTTGTCTGTTAGGGTGTCACCCAAATCAAACACGCACAGTGATTGGGTGAGAGAAGTGACAGGAGACCTTGGTGGTGTGATGGAAGACTGGGCCTGTATTCATAAGGCGTCTCAGAGTAATGCCTTTTAGATAATAATGAATAAGATTGCACGGACAGGGTAGACCTGATCCTATATCAAACTCCCTACTCTAGGAAGCTTTATGAGAATGTGCCTTGAGATGATATTTGAACTCTTTGATCTAGGGGTTGGAGATCAAACAAACATGCAGTATGTGTTCTAAACTCCGATGCAACAGCCAAACTCAGCGATGACATGCAAGTGGTACCCTATTTCAAACGTAAGGAATGGGTCTCCATGATTATAATCTAAGGCCCCCCACTAAGAAAGTTGTGAGGACTGTTTACAACTCTGGCAGAGGTCAAAGAGAGGGTAGAGTTCCCTTTAAGATGTTCAAGACAGAAACGTCTCACCTTTCCTGCCCCACCTCTTTCTCTGTCTCTCTCTGAGTGTCTCTCCCCTCCATCTCCAATACGAAAAGCCACACGTTTGATTTGATTGTATTATTTCCCTATTCTTTACTCTCACCCCTGGTTACCCTCTCCCCCGCCCTCCTCCTTTCTCCTCCGCCACTCTCCCCCTCGATGACCCCCTCGATGACTCACAGTGAGTGGACCAGACACCCAGTAGGTGTGAGTGGACCCCCCCCCCCACCTAGGCCAACTGTAGTGTTCGGTAATGTTCTGAGTAGTCAAGCATATATACAAAGGTGAGTCGAAATGACTGCCTCCGTCTTGACAGAAGTGCTGAACCACAAAGATCTCCTTGAAGGGCATGTTCACTGTCAATAGAGTTTTGTGTAAGCTCCTTCAATTAACATAAAACTAAATGGCTCCCTAGTTAACTTCCCAGAGAGAGAGAGAGAGAGAGAGAGAGAGAGAGAGAGAGAGACGTAAATAATGCACACACACACACTAATTCCACCCCCTCCAGACTCACACACACTTTCACCGAATCCCATTTTCTGCTACGTGACCAAACATCCGAGCGTTACACAGCCTCTCTGTGGCCCCATGTTCATTCTGTTGTAGATTTGTGATGCAGTGGGGAGATGCTTATGGAAGGCCTGCTCTCTCTCAGCTCTCAGTCATGCACCCCATTAGGGCTATTTGCTGCTACTACTTAGCTTGGTATCCAACCTGATTTGGCTACGTTGAACAATGGTGAGTGCACTGCTTAGTCTGGGTTTAACCAGGCTACCTACCCACAGAGCTGAAGTCAATAATGGGAACGGGAAAATGGGATACCTAGTCAGTTGTATAACTGATGCCATCAACTAAAACGTGTCTTCCACATTTAACCCGAACCCTCTGAATCAGATTAGGACTAGTAAACTCAGCAAAAGAAAAAAACGTCCTCTCACTGTCAACTGTGTTGATTTTCAGCAAACTTAACATGTGTAAATATTTGTATGAACACAACAAGATTCAACAACTGAGACATAAATTGAACAAGTTCCATAGAAATGTGTCCCCAAACAAAGGTGTGGGTGGGGGGGGGGGTCAAAAGTAACAGTCAGTATCTGGTGTGGCCACCAGCTGCATTAAGCGCTGCAGTGCATCTCCTCCTCATGGACTGCACCAGATTCGCCAGTTCTTACTGTGAGATGTTACCCCACTCTACCACCAAGGCACCTTCAAGTTGCCCTCACCCTCTGATCCAACAGGTCACAGACATATTTAATGGGATTGAGATCTGGGCTCTTCTCTGGCCATGGCAGAACACTGACATTCCTGTCTTGCAGGAAATCACGCACAGAATGAGCAGTATGTCAGGATGAGTCTGCAGGAAGGGTACCACATGAGGGAGGAGGATGTCTTCCTTGTAACGCACAGTGTTGAGATTGCCTGCAATGACAACAAGCTCAGTCCGATGATGCTGTGACACACTGCCCCAGACTATGACGGACACTCCACCTCCAAATCAATCCCGCTCCAGAGTACAGACCTTGGTGTAACGCTCATTCCTTCAATGATAAATGCAAATCCGACCATCACCCGTGGTGAGACAAAACCGCGACTCGTCAGTGAAGAGCACTTTTTCCCAGTCCTGTCTGGTCCAGCGACGGTGGGTTTGTGCCCAAAGGCGACATTGTTACTGGTGATGTCTGGTGAGGACCTGCCTTACAACAGGCCTACAAGGCCTCAGTCCAGCCTCTCTCAGTCTATTGCGGACAGTCTGAGCACTCATGGAGGGATTGTGCGTTCCTGGTGTAACTAGGGGCAGTTGTTGTTGCCATCCTGCACCTGTCCAGCAGGTGGGATGTTCGGATGTACCGATCCTGTGCAGGTGTTGGATGTTGTTACACGTGGTCTGCCACTGCGAGGATGATCAGCTGTCCGTCCTGTCTCCCTGTAGCGCTGTCTTAGGTGTCTCACAGTACAGACATTGCAATTTATTGGCCACATCTGCAGTCCTCATGCCTCCTAAGACACGTTCACGCAGATGAGCAGGGACCCCGGGCATCTTTCTTTTGTTGTTTTTCAACAAAAGTCAGTAGAAAGGCCTCTTTAGTGTCCTAAGTTTTTATAACTGTGACCTTAATTGCCTACCCTCTGTAAGCTGTTAGTGTCTTAACAACCGTTCCACAGGTGCATGTTCATTAATTGTTTATGGTTCATTGAACAAGCATGGGAAACAGTTTTTAAACCCTTTACAATGAAGAACTGGATTTTTCTGAATTATCTTTGAAAGACAGGGTCCTGAAAAAGGGACGTTTCTTTTTTTTGCTGAATTTATTAGCGACTGTGCTGTGAAAAGTACTTGCCCCCTTTCTGATTTTCTCTATGTTTGCATATTTTTGATACTCAATGTTTTCAGATATTCAACCCAAACCTAATATTAGATAGTTTACAAATAACACACAAAAAAATTTGACTTATTTTATTCATTTAATTAACACAGTTATGCAACACCCAATTCCCCTCTGTGAAAAGTAGTTTCCCCCTTACACTCAATAACTTGTTGTGCCACGATTAGCTACAATGACTGATTGTTGATTCAAGTTTACCAAAAAGAACCTGGAAGCACCTGGATGATCATCAAGACGTTTTGCAGAATGTTTTATGGACAGATATATAACTTTTTGGATGACCTGGGTCCCATTATGTCTGGTGAAAACCAAACACTGCATTCCACAGTAAGAACCTTATACCAACGGCCAAGCATTGTTGTGGTAGTGTGATGGTTTGGGGATGTTTTGCTGGACCTGGACGACTTGCCTTAATAGAAGCTGTAATAGAAGGAACCATGCATTCTGCTCAATATCAGAGAATTCAACTGGAGAACACGCATTCGTTGGTCGTTTAGACCTGTTAAAGTTAGCGCTCTGCTATTTTCAAACTGTTACACAAGGATTGGTAATTGACCTGTCTTTAATCAGCACTCTTGCGCTCATATGGGAGGGGTGGACATATTTTAGGGGTGCCCTTAATGTGATCCAAAGTGCTAATTTCAGGCATCGCTGGGAGTGATATTTAAGCAGCCAGGTCACCCGTGATTACAAGTCAGTTTTTGACGTCCATCCATGTCTAAGGACGTCGGGAGATGACGTGGGAACTGGCCACTAGGAGGCAACAATGAGCAGTTGCAACGTTGAATCCAGCGTTAGAAAGTTGTTTTTGAGACTTTTGTTTTTAAGCCTATCCCAAACCTTAACCCTTACCTCAACCATTCAGAGTTAATGCCTAACCTTAAGATTTCTGAGTTAATGCCTAAACTTAACCCTAACCTTCAAAATTCTGAGTTAACCTTAAACACTTCTAAATTTGATGTTTGCAACAACTTAGAAATTTGACGTTTTGAGAAACATTGATAATCGTCTAATTCGGAAGTGAGACTGTGAAAGCTAGTTGTATTTAAGACCAACCGAAAGCTAGTTTTAGCAGTAACATGGTTGGTTATTGCTTGAATTTTGACAGCGGAAACGCAGCCTATCCAGCTGTGATGCACACTGCCCATATGCACATGGAACAAGATAAATGTGCTTTTGGTACCTGTACTGTATACTTTGTATTTAGAAACAGAAGAAAAACTGAAGTGCTTTGAAAGACTAGTCAAGGATCATATCACCTCCACCCTACCTGACACCCTAGACCCACTCAAATTTGCTTACCGCCCCAATGGGTCCACATCAACAGACGACGCAATCGCAATCCCACTGCACACTGCACACTGCCCTAACCCATCTGGACAAGAGGAATACCTATGTTAGAATGCTGTTCATCGACTACAGCTCAGCATTTAACACCATAGTACCCTCCAAACTCGTCATTAAGCTCGAGACCCTGAGTCTCGACCCCGCACTGTGCAACTGGGTCCTGGACTTTCTGACGGGCCGCCCCCAGGTGGTGAGGGTAGGAAACAACATCTCCACCCCGCTGATCCTCAACACTGGGGCCCCACAAGGGTGCGTTCTCAGCCCTCTCCTGTACTCATTGACTGCGTGGCCTTGCACGCTTCCATCTCAATCATCAAGTTTGCAGACGACACTACAGTGGTAGGCTTGATTACCAACAGTAAAGAGACAGCCTACAGGGAGGAGGTGAGGGCCCTCGGAGTGTGGTGTCAGGAAAATAACCTCACACTCAACGTCAACAAAACAAAGGAGATGATCGTGGACTTCAGGAAACAGCAGAGGGAGCACCCCCTATCCACAATCACGGGACAGTAGTGGAGAAGGTGGAACGTTTTAAGTTCCTCGGCATACACATCACGGACAAACTGAAATGGTCCAACCACACAGGAGGTGTGGTGAAGAAGGCACAACAGTGTCACCAAAAACACTCACAAACCTTTACAGATGCACAATCGAGAGCGTCCTGTCGGGCTGTATCACCGCCTGGTACTGCAACTGCTCTGCCCACAACCGTAAGGCTCTCCAGAGGGTAGTGAGGCCTGCACAACGCATCACCGGGGGAAAACTACCTGCCCTCCAAGACACCTACACCACCCGATGTCACAGGAAGGCCAAAAAGATCATCAAGGACAACAACCACCCGAGCCACTGCCTGTTCACCCCACTATCATCCAGAAGGCAAGGTCAGTACAGGTGCATCAACGTTGGGACCGAGAGACTGAACATTGAGTGGCTGCTGCCAACATACTGACTCAATCTCTAGCCACTTTAATAATTAAAAATTGGATGTAATAAAGGTATGACTAGTCACTTTAAACAATGCCACTTTATATAATGTTTACATACCCTACAATACTCATCTCAAATGTATATACTGTACTCTATACCATCTACTGCATCTTGCCTATGCCGTTCGGCCATCGCTCATCCATATATTTATACGTACATATTCTTATTCATTCCTTTACACTTGTTTGCATAAGGTAGTTGTTGTGAAATTGTTAGATTACTTGTTAGATATTACTGCACGGTCGGAACTAGAAGCACAAGCATTTCGCTACACTCGCATTAACATCTGCTAACCATGTGTATGTGACCAATACAATTTGATTTGATTTGACTTACTGTTTTTTCCTCTTGTGGCATAGCCTCCCCTCCTCTCAAATAAGGCTTTTTTTATGCAATCGTGAAGTTATCAAGGCTGTGGATACACGGTTTGGCTCATGAGATCGCTTGACAATAAGTCTTAATCAGCAAGCTTTATTTAAATATCAAGTTTGAGAAGAGCAAAACAGTGAGCTGACATTCTCATTGTATCTATGTATTGTAGGCAGGCCTACATTATATTTGCCATGCAGCTCCCAGTTTAGAGGTGCGTAAACCCCCTCCATGATGTAGGCTACATTTGTCCATGCCCCTCATGAAACGAGAGCTGGGAACCTCTGTGAATACCGATGAAGCATCATATTAACAAATGGTTTGGCTGTAACAACTTGTTTTTCATTTCATTCTATTAAAACCAAACTTATTAGAATGATTCACCATCCTGGTTTTATGGTGAGAACATCCGTGGCACGCATGCAATGCTACTTCTGGAAATGCTACAATCTGCAGAGATGTGAATGCAATCTGATGTGTATGTTTGGCATGTTTGGTATGTTCATTCTCAGCCAATAAGCAATTTACAGTACGCATAGCACCTATATCCGTGAGAATGCTATTTAGGCCTTTATACAATATATATACAAAAGTATGTGGACACCCCATCAAATGAGTGGTTTCGGCTATTTCAGCCACACCCGTTGCAGACAGGTGTATAAAATCAAGCACACAGCCATGCAATCTCCATAGACAAATATTGGTAGTAGAATGGCCCTACTGAAGAGCTCAGTGACATTCAACGTGGCACCGTCATAGGATGACATCTTTCCAACAAGTCAGTTCGTCAAATTTCTGCCCTGCTAGAGCTGCCTCGGTCAACTGTAAGTGCAGTTATTATGAAGCGAAAATGTTTAGGAGCAATAATGGCTCAGCCGCGAAGTGGTAAGCCACACAAGATCACAGAATGGGACCGCCAATTGCTGAAGCATGTAACCTGTAAAAATTGTCTGTCCTCAGTTGCAGCACTCTCTGCCGAGTTCTAAAATCCATCTGGAAGCAATGTCAGCACAGAACTGTTCGTCGGGAGCTTCATGAAATTGGATTCCAAGGCCCAGCAGCCGCACACAAGCCTAAGATCACCATGCGCCATTCCAAGTGTCGGCTGGAGTGGTGCAAAGCTCACCATCATTGGACTCTGGAGCAGTGGAAAGCCGTTCTCTGGAGTGATGAATAATGCTTCACCATCTGGCAGTCCGATGGACGAATCTGGGTTTGGCGGATGCCAGGAGAACGCTACCTCGGGGAATGCATATTACCAGCTGTAATGTTTGGTGGAGGAGGAATAATGGTCTGGGGTTGTTTTTCATGGTTCGGGCTAGGCCCCTTAATTCCAGTGAAGGGAAATCTTAACTCTACGGCATACAATGACATTCTAGACGATTCTGTGCTTCCAACTTTGTGGCAACAACTTTGTGGCAATAATTTTCAGCATGACAATGCCCTGTGTACAAAGCATACATAAATTGCGTGGTGAGATCTGTTTGGAAGAACTTGGCCTGCACAGAGCCTTGACTTCAACCCCAACATATACCTTAGGTTGAATTGGAATGGAGACTGGCCTAATCACCCAACAACAGCACCAGACCTCACAAATGCAAGTCCCAGCAGCAATGGTCCAACATCTAGTGGAAAGCCTTCCCAGAAGAGTGGAGGCTGTTATAGCAGCAAAGAGGGGACCAACTCCATATGAATGCCCATGATTTTGGAATGAGATTTTCGACGAGCAGGTATCCACATACTTTTGGTCATGTAGTATGTTTCCATATTGAAGCCATGCAATTGCTTTGAACAATGTGGAGTGCTAACAGGTATTTAGCATTAAGATGGGATAGGTATTTAGCATTAAGATGGGATAGGTATTTAGCATTAAGATGGGATAGGTATTTAGCATTAAGATGGGCTAGGTATTTAGCATTAAGATGGGCTAGGTATTTAGCATTAAGATGGGATAGGTATTTAGCAGTAAGACGGGATAGGTATTTAGCATTAAGATGGGATAGGTATTTAGCATTAAGATGGGATAGGTATTTAGCATTAAGATGGGATAGGTATTTAGCATTAAGATGGGATAGGTATTTAGCATTAAGATGGGATAGGTATTTAGCAGTAAGATGGGATAGGTATTTAGCATTAAGATGGGATAGGTATTTAGCATTAAGATGGGATAGGTATTTAGCATTAAGATGGGATAGGTATTTAGCATTAAGATGGGATAGGTATTTAGCATTAAGATGGGATAGGTATTTAGCATTAAGATAGGATAGGTATTTAGCATTAAGATGGGATAGGTTTTTAGCATTAAGATGGGATAGGTATTTAGCATTAAGATGGGATAGGTATTTAGCATTAAGATGGGATAGGTATTTAGCATTAAGATGGGATAGGTATTTAGCATTAAGATGGGATAGGTATTTAGCATTAAGATGGGATAGGTATTTAGCATTAAGATGGGATAGGTATTTAGCATTAAGATGGGATAGGTATTTAGCATTAAGATGGGATAGGTTTTTAGCATTAAGATGGGATAGGTATTTAGCATTAAGATGGGATAGGTATTTAGCATTAAGATGGGATAGGTATTTAGCATTAAGATGGGATAGGTATTTAGCATTAAGATGGGATAGGTATTTAGCATTAAGATGGGATAGGTATTTAGCATTAAGATGGGATAGGTATTTAGCATTAAGATGGGATAGGTATTTAGCATTAAGATGGGATAGGTATTTAGCATTAAGATGGGATAGGTATTTAGCATTAAGATGGGATAGGTATTTAGCAAAGATGGGATAGGTCTATATTTTATTATTTCATTTCTGAACTCTTTAAAAAAATGTTATAATGGTCTCAGTCAATCAGCATTCAGGACTCGAACCATCCGGTTTCTAATTTACAATATATCATAGAGTAGACCTAGAGTTTGTGTCACATTACAGACAGTAATTTGCCTAAAGACATGTCGAATTCTGGGTCACTTAAAATCCCCAATCCCCAAATTGTGTATTTAACTCCCACTAATGTCTTGGTGTTTGTGAGATACCAGCGAGTGGTCTTTGTTTTTCTCCAATACCCAAATGGTGCCTTTCACATTGACTTTCCATCAGCTGAGATTGTAAGGGATTCCAAGAGGCCGTTATTTATGCACTGTACAACAGGCCTGCTCTAGCGTAATTGTGTTGGATCTGCAGAGGGCCACTTGGCTTTCATTGCTATTCATTGAGCCAGCCAACACACATGCACATGGAGAGATGCTTAGCTAACATGGTTAGCTGTTGTTGTTGTTGTCGTTCGCTGCCATTCATCTGGGAGGGACTTAGTTCTGGTCTGGATTTGAGAGTTGCAGAGTGCCAGCGGTGTTCTGCCTAGCTTTGCCCACCTGCCTGTGTCTTCAGGAGAAAGATGGCTATGATTCAAATTGTTCTCTCTCTCTCTCTCTCTCTCTCTCTCTCTCTCTCTCTCTCTCTCTCTCTCTCTCTCTCTCTCTCTCTCTCTCTCTCTCTCTCTCTCTCTCTCTCTCTCTCTCTCTCTTTATTTATTTCATTTCTCATCCTCCTTCGTCTGCTCCTCATCTTTGTGAATTACATCGTTCCGCTTGGTTCTCTCTAAGACGAGACGGGAGGATGGGAGGAGTGTGACGGAGGGATGGGCAATCAGATGGGCACCCTTTCTGTGAATGGGGCCGCTAGCATGGAAAAGAGGGACGTGGAGGAGTGAGGGAGAAGAGGAAGAGAGGAAGAGGAGGATAAAAAAATAATAACATAAATATGAGAAAAATATGTAGGGAGTAGGACAAGGTAGAGGAGCAAAAACCTACTTTTAAAGAAGAGAACAGAGAACAGAGAGAAAGAGGAAAAGGAAAGAGCGAGTGAAATAGAGAAGGGGATGCCCATGAGCTAAAGGTGGCTCATCCTATTGCTTCCCGGCGTTATCCATTTAGCGGAGTAGTGGTTTCAGGGAGGACGATACCGGCGTGAAATTCCGGCTAAGCACGGTCGGGAGCCGCGGAACATGGAACATGGATGAGCCGGGATTAGGGAGGCCCAAAGCTTTCACTTCTTCCCTTCATCCCTGCCTCGCAGGGTGTCTGTGATCCGGTCCGTCACTCAGTGGGTGACGCAAGCCCGTCAATGTCCACCGGCTGCTCACGGCGAGTCTGACACCTCCCGTGGGCCAGGGGATAGACGGACACACGCCACCCTCTCAAATCCTCTCTCCCGTGGAGGACCCTGCAAACACACACACCAACTGCACATCTCCCTCTCTTTATCTCCCCCTGGCTTTCTCTCGCTCTCTCGTTCCATCTCTCCCTGACAACATGTTCTTACCACGATCCCATCACGCCTCACGCCACACCAGGGCACATAGGCTAATATCTCTTGGTGTGCGTGTGGTGTGTGTGCACATGTGGCGTGTGAGTGTGTGTGTCTGTCTGTGTGAGTCTGAACGCATGTAAATGTGTGTACGGATTGGAGTATGAGGATGCGTGTATGTGAATTCGTTGTGTGAGTCTGTCTTTCTCCTGATGCATGCTGGCTTGCATGTCCATTTGAGTGCCTATAGGCCTAGATGTTCCTGCTCATAAAGCCAATGAATTCTCCTTGTCGTCCCTCTGTTCTCGTCCTTAAGGCTCCAGCGTACTTGCACACGCTTTTCATCTCCAAGTCAATACCTATTGAGCTGCTCCTGAAAGGGAAATGACAGTAGGTTCATAACTTCCAAGGATTGATCAATACCCACCTGCTCCATCTCATTTCACTCCTGTGTCTCTTCCTCTCCACCTCTCCTCTCGTGACATTCCTAAAATCCAGCTTTATCTCATCGATTAATGAGAAGAGTCATCGAAACACCTTGGGAATATTGTATTGCCGAGCAAGCGGTGGGGAAGTGTTTTGGGGGTTTTACTTCGAATTCTCTCTCAGCAAAGTCTTGTGACTCCACGGTATGTTTCATAGGATTTCCTCTACCTGGTTAAATGTTGGTCATTTTATACCATGGAATCACATGGAGAGAAAGTGTGATGTTTGAATGGTTCATTATTATTATTATTTTATTTTCTACAGTGAACTTTAAGCAGTCGATTCACAGGTGGGTTTGGGAAATGTGTATTTAGAATCTAATTCTCTGTTGAGACGTACAGAATATGATAAAGCTATGGCAGTGTGTGTGTGTGTGTGCGTGCATGTGTGTCCTTGTGTGCACGTTTGTGTGTATTGTATGCCTTATTGCATTTGCACGTCTCTGTAGAGAGGAACAAAGCGTTTCTCTTTCTCGCACACAAACAGTTCTCCCCAAAGTCCAGAGAAGTCGACAATCGACAGAAAGCAGAGTCTTTGAGGGCTAGACCAACCAACAGGGCTGAGGGGCAGAGGGAGGAAGAAGTCAAAGAAAACAGCCACTCGAAAGGAAGAAATGATAAATATCTTTGCTTACTTTTTTACACAGACAAAAAAAAGCGATCTCCCTAGTCCCTAGCAGAGCTTAAAATGCGGAACTTTGCCTAGGTCTCTGAGTCTAACCAAGCAGCCGGCAGGCAGCTGCGTCTCTCCCTTCGACCTCACGTTCAAAGAAAAGTTGGCTCCTTATTTATGTGCAAATTTGCTCTTAGGCCCTACGAGGGTGGCGCGCATGCTGAATCCCTCCTTTCTGGGCTTTAGCAGATTATCCCCCACTACTCCCTTTGGTCCCCGTCGCCCTAAGCCCAGCTGCCCCGACCTTTTGTCATTGAGACTTTCTCTCCTTCTTCTTGGTGTCTTTCTCCCCCTCCTCCCTCTCATCCTCTTCCCTGACACCCCCATCCAGCATCCAGACGCTACAGCGAGAGAGAGAGACCCCCCCCTTCCTCTCGTCTTCATCCCTCTCTACCCCTCCCTCCTTCAGTCCATCTCAAAGGGCCATTATATCACTCTCTTCATGGATAAAGGGCCCTGGAGAGAGAGAGCAGAGAGGGAGGGAGGGAAGGAGGGAGAAGGTTGCCGGAGCTTGCTCTCTCCTGCTCCTAATCGATGAGAGTGGCCCACGTGGAGCTCTGAAGGCTCATCGATACTCTCTCTCTTTTTTTCTCTCTTCTTTTTTTATTCTACCTATCTTTTTTTGACCATCCGTTTTGCTGCTGACTCTTACAAAACATGATTGCAGAGCTGAATTAGGGAGGGGGAGGAGGAGGGGGGAGACCTCTGATCACTTCTCTCTAGGGGGTACCAGAGGATTGGTATGGGTGTGTGCGTGTGCATGTGTCTGTGTGTTTGCGTGTGTGGGGGGAGTTACCTATGTCTGCGTGAATGTAGAGTAGGCGCGTAGAACAGCCGAGCAGGCAAAAAAATTAAATCAACAACACGACCCCCCCCCCCACACACACACACACACACAACACCCAGACACATTTGTCCCTTTTCTCTTGCCATACATCTCCTCCACGCCAGTCGAGGGTTGCTGAGCAAAAAGAAGGCCAAGAGTTCTCCGCCGCCTCTGCTCTCCGTATGGGCACACGGAGGGATTTGCAGGATAAGCCAGTGCATCGTATTCCACTCCATCTCCTCTCTCTCCTACTGTTCTGACTCTGTCCACTTCTCTTTCTCCAGTCTATCATTCTTTAATCAGCCAACTACTGGCCAGTGGCCCCTCTCTCTCCTACTGTTCTGACTCTGTCCACTTCTCTTTCTCCAGTCTATCATTCTTTAATCAGCCAAATACTGGCCAGTGGCCCCTCTCTCTTTGTCGCTTTCACACTCACTCCCCTACAGTAGATCCTTGTCCTTTATTTATCCCTGTTACCTTCTGTCACTCCCATGGCCATACTGAATGTCTGTGAGAAGGAGAGGTGTGCCAGTTAACTGATGGCCACAGTAAATACATAACAACTAGAAATGTCAAATGAAGGAATTCTCTGTCCCCATAGCTGTGTAATCTACCCACTTGTAGTTTAGGGGTCTATGTTTTCCCACTTAGCTATTTTCTTATTATTGACCTACACCTGTCCGTACACAAGCGCATGTACACATACTGTACATGTGTGCACACATGGATGCCACGCAACAGACGCACGCACACGCACACGCAGACACACACGCAGACACACACACACACACACACACACATAACCAAGTGTCCCGACATCCCCGATGCCTCTTCACATTCCCCTCTACTCCTCCCCCTCTCACCAAACACCTGCCTAACTGTTAGTATAACAGCTTCTTAACTTCACTATCAGTCTGTCAACACCAAAGAACAGAGAAAGAAAAGCTATTATCCTCTGTGTGCGTCGTGAAACGAGTACAAGCGCAACATGCTTTTTTAGGTTTACAGTCCCACATTGTTAACCGTGTGTGGTAATTACTTTTGGCTGCCTCTCTCTTCTCCGTCTCTTCATTAGTTGTCTAACAAGCCCCTTCTCATGTAAATAGAAGGCAATAAAATGGCAATTAACTGTGCAAATAGGTATAAATGACTGTCCAGGCGACGGGGGTATTGACAGGCCCCGCGGTCAGCCTGCCTGGTTAGTGAGGAGCGTGGAGGAAAGAGAGAGGGAGGGAAGGAGGGACAGAGAGAAAAAAGACAGCACACACAGCGCACATAAATCCCACAGGCCGTTGTTTGTTGTGTCTGCTCCCTGCGCCGTTGTTTTGGTCCCTATTAACCCCTGACCTCCAGCGCGAGAGCGGGAAAAGATGGCGGGGATTCAAAATGACAGATGTGGCCCGCTGACACGGAGGACATTGGATTTAAAGAAGGGAGAGGGAAGAGTTAAAGGAGGCTTTAGGTGGGGGCCAGTGGCTTTAGGTGGGGGCCACCCAGACCCTGGGTTTAAATGAGGAGGAGTGGGGGGCTTGTGGGGCAGTCTAGCTGACCGGGTGGAGGAGTGGGGGGAGGAGGAGTCTGGATAGCCCCAGACCAGGGTAATGCGATCCTCCCGCTGTCTAGCCCCAAACAAAGACACGCTATTGTCCTAATGCTTACTCCCACTTAGGGAGAGACTGTGACCACTGTCTGTGATGCTTTCTCACATTCATACAGACTGAGTCACACACTAAATCAGCCAAGCCACCATCCCTCCACTGAAGCCAGTCTGTTGGACACTTCATTCAATTTCCTCCCGCCTTAAAAAGCACAGTAGTCATACACTGGCTTGGTAAGAAAAGGGTGGGAAAGGAGGAATTTATATTGAGATTAGTAATCTACAATTTGTTTTTAATTTATTAGAACACGCAACAGATTATATATTTATCTACCTAATGAGCTTAAAAAATGTTATTACAAGAATGTTGATTGTGTTTTTGTTTTTTTCCCCCAAAAATGTGTCCATTGATTCCCATTTTCTTGCCTTTGACCGAACCGCTATCCCTTCCTGAATAGATACGACACTCCATGAGTCCAGACGTGACGTTGAGATTGAGACAAAAGCCATCGCTTTTACATGGGGACACACCATTTCCTGCATATCAAGGACCGAATCACCCGCCTCATCCGCCTCAAACAGCAGTGAGTGAAATGACTGCTGTGAGAAAAGCAGGGTAACCAGGCTAACCCTAGGAACCTTACCTGAGCTTCACTCTGGAGTGAAACTACACGGGATGTGTCCCAAATAGCACCCTATTCCCTACACAGTGCACTACTTTTGACCAGATCCCTATGAGCCCTGGTCAAAAGTAGTGCAGTATATAGGAAACAGGGTGGCATTTGGGGCACAAACATACACACTGCCACACACTGAGAACCAGTGGGAAGAAGGGGGAAGAGGAGTTGAGGCCTAAGAGGATGAACCATAGAGATTTAAGCTGAAAGCCCTAGTCGAGGCTGTGAAATAGCAGCAAGTCCTGTGGATCAGATGGAGCTGTCAAGCAGGGCAGGAGATGAGAAAAAGGGGAAGAAAGAGAGAGATAGAGAGGCCAGATGAGAGATCCCAGAGAGAGGGGAGCCAGGCAGGGAAACCCAGGAGATAGCAGAGACGGAGTAGCTTAGATCAGCTTTTAGAGAATATGTCAGGTCCTGGGAAGAGCCGGAGAGCTCAGAGATGTGTGGAGAGACAGGAGAATAGTTGTAGAAAATAAAACAAGCAGGATAGCGCTAAATAACTCAGGCTATGACGCAATATGGGGAAGATAACTCTACATGATATAAGGGTACTAAGCAATAACTCTACATGATTTAGGGGTACTAAGCAATAACTCTACATGATATGAGGGTACTAAGCAATAACTCTACATGATTTAGGGGTACTAAGCAATAACTCTACATGATATAAGGGTACTAAGCAATAACTCTACATGATTTAGGGGTACTAAGCAATAACTCTACATGATACGAGGGTACTAAGCAATAACTCTACATGATTTAGGGGTACTAAGCAATAACTCTACATGATTTAGGGGTACTAAGCAATAACTCTACATGATTTAGGGGTACTAAGCAATAACTCTACATGATATGAGGGTACTAAGCAATAACTCTACATGATTTAGGGGTACTAAGCAATAACTCGACATGATTTAGGGGTACTAAGCAATAACTCTACATGATATAAGGGTACTAAGCAATAACTCAACATGATTTAGGGGTACTAAGCAATAACTCTACACGATTTAGGGGTACTAAGCAATAACTCTACATGATTTAGGGGTACTACGCAATTGGTTACATTTATCAGTTTTCATACGCCACAGAAGATAGACTGAAGGTCATTTTATATCCCTATTGACTCTGCCAGACTGCTCAGAACTGTAATTCACATAGAAGCGGCTGGACTCAGTCATCCCGCAGCTGATCTATAGTGGTCTGGAAGAGATGGGCAGAATGCCTAAAACCAGTAGGGCCATTTGGACTTTGTGGAGGGACTATACAGCTATACAGGCAAAACTATAGGGCTAAGGGACAGTAAGGTACAGTAGAGAAGTGCTTAGGGGGCATTGAGAGGACCCAAGAGGCTAAGAGAGAGGGGGGGGGCTGTAAAGTGTCGGAGTGTGTCCAGGCTCAGTCGTCTTGGAGCCTGGAAAACAGTGTTAAATTACGCAGAAGGAGGTGGCGGGACCCCTGTCAGCACGGGGCTCTGCGTCGCAGCGAGCCCAGCGTCTGGACTTGGCATCGTCTCCATGCCCCCCGGAGTGGTCTGTCAGGTCTCATGATGACCACAGAGCGCTGGGATACACGCACGCACACAGGCGCACAGACACACACAGGAGATCAGGGGGCTGAGAGGGACAATGGTCGTTTCACAGTGATGGACACAGTACTCTCTCTCTCTCTCACCCCTGAGACACTGTAGTTCTCTCTCACCCCTGAGACACTGTAGTTCTCTCTCTCTCACCCCTGAGACACTGTAGTTCTCTCTCTCTCACCCCTGAGACACTGTAGTTCTCTCTCTCTCACCCCTGAGACACTGTAGTTCTCTCTCTCTCACCCCTGAGACACTGTAGTTCTCTCTCTCTCACCCCTGAGACACTGTAGTTCTCTCTCTCTCTCCCCTGAGACACTGTAGTTCTCTCTCTCTCTCACCCCTGAGACACTGTAGTTCTCTCTCTCTCACCCCTGAGACACTGTAGTTCTCTCTCACCCCTGAGACACTGTAGTTCTCTCTCTCTCACCCCTGAGACACTGTAGTTCTCTCTCTCTCACCCCTGAGACACTGTAGTTCTCTCTCTCTCACCCCTGAGACACTGTAGTTCTCTCTCTCTCACCCCTGAGACACTGTAGTTCTCTCTCTCTCACCCCTGAGACACTGTAGTTCTCTCTCTCTCACCCCTGAGACACTGTAGTTCTCTCTCTCTCACCCCTGAGACACTGTAGTTCTCTCTCTCTCTCCCCTGAGACACTGTAGTCCTCTCTCTCTCTCTCTCTCTCTCTCTCTCTCTCTCTCTCTCTCTCTCTCTCTCTCTCTCTGACTCTGTTACCCCTTAGATACTGTAGTTCTTTCCTCACCACTCTCTCTCTTTCTCTCTCAATTCAATTCAAGGGCTTTATTGGCATGGGAAACATGTGTTAACATTGCTGTTTGTTCTTCACTGGTTGCCCTTTTCTCGTGGCAACAGGTCACAAATCTTGCTGCTGTGATGGCACACTGTGGAATTTCATCCAGTAGATATGGGAGTTTTTCAAAATTGGATTTGTTTTCGTATTCTTTGTGGATCTGTGTAATCTGAGGGAAATATGTCTCTCTAATATGGTCATACATTGGGCAGGAGGTTAGGAAGTGCAGCTCAGTTTCCACCTCATTTTGTGGGCAGTGAGCACATAGCCTGTCTTCTCTTGAGAGCCATGTCTGCCTACGGCTATGCTCACTGAGTCTGTACATAGTCCAAGCTTTCCTTAATTTTGGGTCAGTCACAGTGGTCAGGTATTCTGCCGCTGTGTACTCTCTGTGTAGGGCCAAATAGCATTCTAGTTTGCTCTGTTTTTTTGTTAATTCTTTCCAATGTGTCAAGTAATTATCTTTTTGTTTTCTCATGATTTGGTTGGGTCTCTCAATTCAATTCAATTCAAGGGCTTTATTGGCATGGGAAACATGTGTTAACATTGCCAAAGCAAGTGAGGTAGACAACATACAAAGTGAATATATAAAGTGAGAAACAACAAACATTAACAGTAAACATTACACATACAGAAGTTTCAAAACAGTAAAGACATTACAAATGTCAAATTATATATATATATATACAGTGTTCTCTGTCTCACCCCTGAGACACTGTAGTTCTCTCCTCACCACTCTCTCTCTCTCTCACCCCTGAGACACTGTAGTTCTCTCCTCACCACTCTCTCTCTCTCTCTCACCCCTGAGACACTGTAGTTCTCTCCTCACCACTCTCTCTCTCTCTCTCACCCCTGAGACACTGTAGTTCTCTCCTCACCACTCTCTCTCTCTCTCTCACCCCTGAGACACTGTAGTTATCTCCTCACCACTCTCTCTCTCTCTCACCCCTGAGACACTGTAGTTCTCTCCTCACCACTCTCTCTCTCTCTCTCACCCCTGAGACACTGTAGTTCTCTCCTCACCACTCTCTCTCTCTCTCTCACCCCTGAGACACTGTAGTTCTCTCCTCACCACTCTCTCTCTCTCTCTCACCCTGAGACACTGTAGTTCTCTCCTCACCACTCTCTCTCTCTCTCTCTCTCACCCCTGAGACACTGTAGTTCTCTCCTCACCACTCTCTCTCTCTCTCTCACCCCTGAGACACTGTAGTTCTCTCCTCACCACTCTCTCTCTCTCTCACCCCTGAGACACTGTAGTTATCTCCTCACCACTCTCTCTCTCTCTCACCCCTGAGACACTGTAGTTCTCTCCTCACCACTCTCTCTCTCTCTCTCACCCCTGAGACACTGTAGTTCTCTCCTCACCACTCTCTCTCTCTCTCTCACCCCTGAGACACTGTAGTTCTCTCCTCACCACTCTCTCTCTCTCTCTCACCCTGAGACACTGTAGTTCTCTCCTCACCACTCTCTCTCTCTCTGCTTTTTTTCCCGCAATGTTTTTCTTTCATCTTGGCCTCGTAAAAATAATTTACAAATAACCAGAGAGGAGTGAGTTTACAATAGCTACGTCCATACGCATACAGTACATACTAATTCTTACTCTGCTGTATATCTATCCAGATCCTTGTTTTTAATGGTTTCAAGGTACTGTTTAATAATGTAATCTGAGGGTCAACAGAAAAACAGAAGTTTATGAAGAAAAATGGGAAAAAATATATCTATAAAACATTGAAGGGGAAAGCTGGAGGCTGTTTCATCGACGCCAGGTATGTTCAGACGTGCCCCTGATTCTGATTGGCGGATACGTGAAAGTTTTGATCCGGCGTAAGACTACGTCGTTTGTTAAATTGGGCGTCAGTAAAATGGCAAATGAGTGGAACGCTTCAGCAATGGCAGGGGTGTGAAGGCAATTTCACTTGAGTGTTTAGCATATTCTGTGACACTTCAGGGGTTACAAATCACATGAATAAACGCTTAATTTACTTTGAAAGAAATTCCTCTGGCTCTAATTGGATATTAATCACTGCTTATCGTTGTCTTTTAGTCATGCTTAATTGCATGTTTTTCCCTCCTTTTTTGCCTCCAAGTTCTTTCTTTTGTGGAGCCTGGAATATATCGGTTTGAACACAGAGAAGACTTTAAATGGTTAACCAGAGCTACATTGCTGCTAAACTGATTGACTTTGTCTGTTTTCAACCATTTTCCAGAGTTAAATCTCCAAGTCCTTGAGTGCATATTTCTATTCAACCATTTGCAGTTCCATACCGATACATAAAAAATAAATCAGTCAACATTGAAGTGCATTAAAAGTGAACATGTCTTGTATAGCCACTCATTTTTGTTCGTAAAATGGACAAAAGGTAAGCAAAGTACAATATTGGTAACATATGGTTGGAAAGGCAGGTTTATTGACGACAAGGTGCCAAACGTGATGCATGTGGGGAAATTTCCACAATTTGTAGCAAGTGTGAGGATTAAACATGTTGAGCTTACTGGTAAAAATAATTACAACTGTTACAACAAAAAATACACATAACATTTTTCTATCTTGTTGAGCTACAGTCTGGTACAGGTTTTTCCACACCTTTACCTACACAAAGAGATTGACACTCCCCCTGACCTATCCTGTGCAAGAGCTTGGGCATTTGTCTCTGGCTCAATTGGCCACACATCATAGCTAGCCCGGAATCGCTGTATCCAGTCTGAATACCCCTGACATGTCGCTCCACACGCAAAGAGCATAATTCAACCTGATTGGTTAGCTCTGCTGCAGGGCATGATTCTGGACTGTCCAACACTGTACATCAGTCTGGCCGAAGGGCATGGGGGGGGGGGGGAGCCGCATGGAGCTGTGTGTTATCCTGGTCCAGTTAGCACGTCCGATTAGGCGAGAGCCCATTGGTTGAACGAATGTTCACACGTTGTTATGCGTTCTTATGTATTTATGGACAAGATGAGATAAGTCCACTTGTCATTCACATGCTCTCGCTCTTTCTCTCTCGCTCTCTTTCTCCTTCTTCCTCCACTCCTCTCTCTCGCCCTCCCAAACCCTCTCATGCTCACATGCACAGTCATATGTGCGTAATGTGTGCGTTCTAGCATGTGCACCTCTACAGTTACTCAGTTGCGACACAAAGTGCTATAGGCTAAATAGGAGAGTGCGAGGGATGTTTAGCCCGATTCCGTCTCTCTCAGTGCCCCCCAATGCTCTGCAGGCGAGAGGGTATGGCCTGGAAGCGCCAGCCATGTGCCTCCATCATACCACCACCACCACTACACCTCAGCATGTATTCCGGTGTCCATATTAAGACAGTCACACGTCCACATCAACTCCAAACTCTAAGTGACTCTGACACAACTTCCATGAATGTGTGACTGTCCGAATATGGACAACGTGGAAGGGAAGGAAGAGGGTATGGTGTCCATATTAGGACAGTCACACGTCCACATCAACTCCAAACTCTAAGTGAATCTGACACAACTTCCATGACTGTGTGATTGTCCGAATATGGACAACATGGAAGGGAAGGAAGAGGGTATGGTGTCCATATTAGGACAGTCACACATTCATGGATCCTATCCTTCTGTGTTGTCCACGCGGTGACATATTTATCAGAAAGACAGACACATCTTTAGTCGTGCTTGTTTGAAGATATCGTTATAATCTGGGTTACACCTCAGGTGGAATTGAACCTGGAAATATGCGAGGCGGTAGAGATATAAGTGTCGCTGATCCTACGCCACCCCAGGTTTAAACAAGAGCATCGGGAGCTCTGTCTATCTTCCATACGGTTTCTTCAAGTTTGGGTTGAGTGGCAAAATAAAGAAGTAACTAAATGTTTTGGCCATATCTGTGACAATACATCAAACATTGTACTGGAACTCATTTTGTCTTAACTATTGTGTCCAATCTAGCATGAAAAACATATTGATGATTTAGTAGTTGCATATGAGTCAAACCAAATTGTATCGTACTCCTCTAGAATATGAATTAGCCTTTTTTTCATCCATTTGATGTAGATTCTGCCCAAAGTGTTTTACAATATCTAGATAAGAGACTATGTACTGCAGATGAGCGGTAGACTATCAAATGGGCTCTGGAGCCAACCCGACAATGATTCATAAGTTACTGACTCCCTCCTCCACTGTTAAGTCTCCACTGGCGTGCTGCTTAGTTAGCTACCTCTTGTAACTCTCCTCCCAGCAGAGTACCAGTGTGAGTGTGAGTACCAGTCCCTGCCATAACCGAGCTAACGGAGCAAATTACACTCAAATGAGCTATGATCTCCAACATATCTGCTGGAGGGGGGGGGGGGGGGGGGGGGGGGGGGGGGCAAGGCTGGAGGAGGGGAGTAGATGGGGGGGGGGGGGGGGTGATTATCCCCTAATTAACACTGATACCTCCCCCATGGACAATGTCCCCTCTGATCAGTGGGCTGGCACGTCTTAATGTTAGGTGCTAACTGCCTTCCTCACATATGTCAGACCTCGTTAAGGGCTCTCCACTATGCCTGTAATGTCCTCCTGTTTAATGGCTTGTAAAATATGGTTAACAGTCACAATTTGGCTTTTCTCTCTTCTCTGTCTTTCTTCTCTGCCTACCCATTGTAAGATGACAGATACGGTATGATCGAGGACTCTTAGGGGAGACTTAATAGCGGGTGGATGTGGATGTAGAGGTGGATATACAGAGAGCATGAAAGGGATTGGCCCTGGGAGGCTGTAGGATCTACCAGTCAAAGGCTCTGTTTGGCAGGGGTTGCTGTGTTTGACAGTGGAGTACATTTTTTGCTAATGTGAACAACCGGCTCAAAACAGTTGTAGCAACATTTGAAATTGTGTTTTTTTACATGATATGAAAGTAGAGACTCAGAGCTACAAAATGGTATATCATACACTGCATTTGAGGAACAATGGGAAAGTAATTATGCTTTAAAAGTTGTAAACTCACTTTTGAGAAAATGGCCTTTGAATGTTTTGGTACCTACCGGAGAGCTTTCCTTTGTCTACACCCATTCAGCATTGTTCACACCCTCTTAAACCAAGCCCCACCCATCTCTTTAAAGATTCACATGAGGTCATGTGCTAAACAGTGAGTAGTGTAGTAAAGATTCAGACTGAAAGTGGTAAAAGTAGTAGCCAATAAGGAAAAAGTCCAGGTAAACATAGTGTCCAGATGAAAATATTTTATAAATATTAGATGACGCTTACCCAGACACACTTGTCTAAATTGATGGGTCATGTGAAAGAAATGCTATAATCTCCAGCCATGAGTGGATGGGTCTCTACAGAAGGTGTAAGCGGTACAGCCAAATGTTTACTTGCATAGTATCAATATCATAAATAGATAGAGTCAATATAAATAAAATAATATACAGTATGTACACAAACAATATGAATAACGATATCAGTTATAGATGAGGTAGTTATATGCATACAATCAGGGGTAAAGTGGCTGAGCAGCAGGAAAAATAATAAATTGTAGCAGCAACGTATGGCGTGTGTGTTAGGAGAGAGTCATGTGAATAGAGGCACTGCAGATAGTGCTGATGACTGGTCCTTCCAAACAACACATGAACAAGGGAATCTATATTCGGGGAGCCTGTTTCTGTCCTGTCCTTGACTTTGGTGCAGGGCATGTGATGTCCATAGCCTCTTCGTCGCAAAACTCCCTGATCTTCTCAAAAACATGTGTTTGTCTAGCTGTGTCCAGTCCAGGTGCTGCTTGTACAGGTAGACCATCTATGGGAGGAAGGATGTCAGCGTCGCGCAGCAGCTGAAACCTGGTCCTGGTCCCGATTGAGTCTGAACGATCCTTGGCGACAACAACACCAGGTTCCAGAACATCGAAGCTGTAAAACAGGAAATAACAAAAACAATTGAGATGTTGCAACCTTACACAACATCAATTCACCTCCCAATTTTAGAAAAGAACAATAACCTCATACAATGCAATGCAAATGATATTCACCTGACATGCTGGTACTGCTTGAACTGTGGCAGAGGCCTGAAGTACGGAGTCAGGTGTTGTTGCCAGCCATAGCTTTCCCCCAGCACCATACCATCCTCCAGTCCAACCAGCTGTGGGATGTTGACCCTGTCCCAATACTGTTCTTCACAACAGAGTACTAGCAATTCTAACCGATTTTCAATGCTAGCTAAACTTAACCAAATAGGTTCAATGTTAGCTAGTTAGCTAGCTAACATTAGGCTACAACTAGCAATGCAAAACGGCATTCTGAGATAACATTACTACACACAGATTACAAACGTAACGTCAGCTAGCGAGCCATCTAACGTCAGCTAGCTAGCCAACAGTAAGCTTTAACTTGCAAGGAAAACATCTGTCTGACAAAATTTGAATCGCATGATATCTGAAACTGTAGCTGGACTCTTACCTGTATACATGGATGAACGCATCATGGCAGACTGAAACCCCTTTCATTAAATAAGACGTCCTGTGTCGTTTCCGTTTTGTTGGAACAGCTTGCTTGGCCAGTTGTCAAGTCACTCTGGTTCACACCGACCGCGTGCAATGCCATAGGAATCATCTTAAGCTTTAACCACCACCCAAACACTGACCATTTCACTCGCCCTAGCAGAGCTGGTTAGGCTGTTTTCATGTTAACCAGAGCGTTGGTGACTGTAACAATTGAATTATGTTTTTTTTGCAGATGTTTACTGACACCGGCCATATTCAACCGGTGTTGAGCGTTTGCAAATTCATCAGTTATTCTGAGCTCTGGCACACTCAGACGAGAGCGCTCTGAAACAGTTGTCGCCGTGACGTTCTATTGAAATGGATACTTGCATAGCTGAGTCTTTTGTTCAGTTTTACTACGTGATGCCTTTTTAAAAAAGCAGCATTCAAACTGACCAGCTCAAATAGACAGTAGCGTGCTTTAAGGCAGACCAGTCAAAGCTCATCTCTCGGCATGTCCAGCCCACTCATTATCTCAGCCAATCATGGGTAACAGGAAGGTTGCTGGCTTTTTCTGTGGCTTAACCAACTAGTCTCGTAATCTAACCATTTTATTCGTATTTACAGATGGCATACAAGTTTGTTATTAAGGCGCATGAAAGTTTACATGTTCCAGAAGGCATTTTTGCCCAACAATAGACATTTTCATTTAATCTAACGATGATCAGAATTCGTATAAAGAAAGTAACATTTTCCCCAAATCTTCATTTCACCATTGATTAGCTGTGTCTAAGTCTATTAAATGGTAGAAGTAAGTTCATTCTGGCATTAGTACTGATCACACTAAAAGCAACATGCAATGAAATGCTTGATATGTGGTGAAAACACTGTGTATGAATTATCCTACTGTCAAGAGTGTGTTCTCTCTCTCTCTCTCCTCTTCCCTAATCTCACTCTCCAATGCATCCACTGTATGTTGCATTGTGAAAAAAGCAAACAAGATTATTTTTGATTTTCTGTTCGCCCGCTCACTCCACACACTTCGGCACAGTACATTTGGCCCACCCCTCTCTCCCCCGACCGTCTTGATTGAGGGCTAATGAAAAAGCTGTCCTGAGCGCCGCTCCCCTCCCTGTATCCATTAGGAATAATTAGACGGGAACAATTTTGATGCCTGTAACCTCGGCGAGTGTGGCTAATGGCGTTATAAATTGCTCCTTGTCCTGGGCCCTGCTAGCGTTGTCGTCGCGCGGCGCTAGCGAGGAGGGCGAGACGCTTAATTCAAAAGCACTCTGTCAACAGCGCTGATTTGTGTGTTTAATGAGAGCGTTTAAAACAACAGCAGCGGCTCATGCATCCTAATGGCGGCGGCAGGAGTAGGTTCGATAAAGAGGCTTGTCCGTCGTAATTAGCGGCGACAAACATCCGGGATTAAGAGAAAGTGGCCTGCAGCCGCCGCACTGCACTCAAACGGGCCCCTGTTGCTACTGTCAGAGACTTCCTCTCTCTCTGACTGACTCTCTCGCCTTCCTTCTGTAATTTTCACTCTCTCTCTCTCAATTAAATTCAAAGGGGCTTTATTGGCAAAGCAAGTTAAATATACAATAATCAAAAGTGAGAAGAAACCAATTTAACAACATCAACAAAAAAACTGTTAGAAATTAACAGTATTCATTGCACTCAAAATGTTTCAGAAAGATAAAGACATTTCAAGTGTTATATTATCAGCTATGTACAGTGTTTTTTAGCAATGTGCAAATAGTTGTAGTGTGAATAGTGGGGGAAGATAAATAAACAGATAAATATTGGTGGTGTTTACAATGTTGTTTGTGTTCCACTGGTTGCCCTTTTCTCATGGCAAGTATTTCTGTTGTGATGACACGTTGTATTTCTCCTAACATATATGGGAGTTTATCAATGTTTGATTTGTTTTCAAATTCTTTGTGGGTATATGTGATCTGTGGGAAATCTCTCTCTCTCTTAATTTCTCTCCCTCTCGCAGTACTCTGTTCCTCCCTCTCCATTCCCAGTCTCCTTTGTTCTCTCTTAGTACCTTTCAAACTAACCCCCCCTCTCTCTTTCTTTCTCAGTGTATCTACCGCTAGATTTCTCTACCTTTATTTTGTCTAGTTTCTCTCCCCCCTCTTTCTTTACATGCCTCTAATGTCTCATCTTGCGTTTCTTGCTTAAGTCATTTTTTGCTCTTTCTCTCTGTTCCCCCTACAGCTCTAACAGTGGGACAATAAGGTCAGATGGGTAATAAGCCCACAGGCTGAAGACTAGCTTGTGTGTGTGTGTGTGTGTATGTGTGTGTGTGTGTGTGTGTGTGTGTGTGTGTGTGTGCGTGTCCATGTGACATAGGCGTGAAAGAGCGAGCTGGCACTGACAGATGTCCACTCATGTTACCAATGGAAAGAGTGACCAAGTATTTATGAGACAATCTCTGATTGAGACCAGGGTCATATTCATTAACTCTTTTGGGATAGGGGCAGCATTTTCACTTTTGGATGAATAGCGTGCCCAGAGTGAACTGCCTCCTATTCTGTCCTATGCTAATATATGCATATTATTATTAGTATTGGATAGAAAACACTCTGACGTTTTCTAAAACTGTTTGAATGATGTCTGTGAGTATAACAGAACTCATATGGCAGGCGAAAACCTGAGAAAAATCTAACCAGGAAGTGGGAAATCTGAGGTTTGTAGTTTTTCAAAGCTTGGCCTACCGAATATACAGTGTCTATGGAGTCAAGTTGCACTTCCTATGGCTTCCACTAGATGTCAACCGTCTTTAGAAACTTAAATGAGGATTCTACTATAAAGGACGGGCTCATGAGACCTGTCTGAGTCAGTGGTCTGGCCGAGTGTCTCAGGCTCGTGACGCGCGCTCCCGACAGAGTTAGCTCTCGTTCCATGGCTTTTCTTCAGACATAGGAATTCTCCGGTTGGAGCATTATTGATGTTCTATGTTAAAAACATCCTAAAGATTGATTCCATACATCGTTTGACTTGTTTCTACGACCTGTAACGGAACTTTTGGAGTTTTTGTCTGGATGAAGTGCTCGCGCCTCATGAAGATGGATTACTGGGCTGAACACGCTAACAACAAGTGGCTATTTGGACATAAATGATGGACTTTATGGAACAAATCAGTAATTTATTGTTGAACTTTGATTCCTGAGAGTGCCTTCTGATGAAGATCATCAAAGGTAAGTGAAAATTTAGTGTTATTTCTAACTTCTGTTGACTCCAAAATGGCGGATATTTCTCTGGCTGGATTGGGTTCTGAGCGCCGTTCTCAGATTAGGCTTTTTCTGTAAAGTTTTTTTGAAATCTGACACAGCGGTTGCATTAAGGAGAATCTATCTTTAATTCTGTGAATAACAATTGTATCTTTTATCAATGTTTATTATGAGTATTTCTGCAAAATCATTGGATGTTTTGGAATCAAAATATTACTGCGTCAATGTAAACTGAGATTTTGGGATATAAATATGCACATTATCTTACAAAACATACACGTATTGTGTAACATGATGTCCAGTGTCATCTGATGAAGATCATCAAAGGTTAGTGATTAATTTTATCTATACTTCTGCTTTTTATGACTCCTATCTTTGGCTGGAAAAATTGCTATTTTTTTACTTGGTGGTGATCTAACTTAATCATATGTTGTGCTTTCGCCAGCATTTTTGAAATCAGACACGATGGGTAGATTAACAAGAAGTGTATCTTTCATTTGCTGTATTGGACTTGTTAATGTGTGAAAGTTACATATAAAAAAACAAACATTTTTGAATTTTGCTCGCTGCCTTTTCAGCAGAATGTTGTCGAGGGGTTCTGCTAGCGGAACGCCTGCCTTAGAATTAAGACTAACAACAGAAAACATTGAAAAAATGAAAATGAGCATTGGACAAGTCCAGGTAGTCCATCCCTGTTTCATTCCGTCGTCTTCCGTTTGGTACCGAATGAAAGCCACCCTGTACAGAGGACAAGCACAGTAATCAGCCAAACACATTGTAAAGGCTGGATAAAGGAATATAAGCTTTTATCCTTTAGAGCATGGTATGTTAAGGAGGCTGTAATATGTTTTAATCAGCTCTGTTGTGCTGAGATCCTCTCAGAGACTGTGGATTTATCCCGAATGAAACCCTATTAACTTTATAGTGCACCACTTTTGACCAGAGCGTTATGGGTCCTGGTCAAAAGTAGTGCACAACATAGGGAATAGGGTGACATTTGGGATACAGCCTCTGTCTCCGTAATGGATAGAAAAGGAGAGAGTGACAAAGCCAGACTGTGCATTTTAAAAGGTGTTCAATTCACTCGTAAATGCATGCTGACAAGATTAATTGAGCATTGCAAATGGTAAACTCTGAACCCACACACACAAGAAAGGACAAATACAGGCAGATGCACACGCAGACACACACACACACACACACACACACACACACACACACACACACACACACACACACACACACACACACACTGTACATACAGATGCACACACAGACATAGACAGTGGAGCATACACACACACAAACTCACAAACAAGCACACACACCCCTCCTCTGGCTCTTCCCTGGACCCACTTCCACGTATCCTGCACTGCACAAATTACTTGATGGGCAGTTAAATGTAGGGGTCGGGGGTTAAATGAACACCGTTGTTTATGAGGATGCGGTGTGAATCCATTTGCATTCTAATATTCCCCCCTTTTCCGAAAGGAGGGGAAGGGAGAGGTGGCGAGGCTAGGGCTGGTGGACGGCTTGTTTTAAAATCCCATTATCAAGTTATTTATGGAATTCACAGCCTGACAACCCCTTTGACCTTGTTTTGTTAAACATGAACCAGACACAATTCCCGCACGCTGCAACGCCTATTAGCTTTTGTTTTCAATAGCCTTAAAATGTCACCAACTTCAATCACCCCTTGGGCGGCTCCCTGCTTGTGTGCTTGGCCCCATCAAATAGACGCATGGCACACACACATGCATGTACACGCAGGCGCGTACACACACACACACACGCGCACGCGCACACACACGCGCACACTAGACACACCACTCCATTTCTTACCCAAAACAGATCAGCACCACACCAGCCAGACACCATCCCCTCCTAGACTCCAACCCATTTGTCTCTGTCTGTGTCTGTGTCTGTGTTTGTTTGTGATTTAACTGGCCACGGCTGAGTCTCCGCAGCTAGTCTTAGGCTGGCTGAGCCATGCAAATTCTGACCCTCTCTTTAGCCTAATTCTCTTGTTTAAACATGTGCTGCTCATCCCTTCCCTTAGCCACTAGTGCACCTCACACACACACACACACACACACACACACACACACACACACACACACACACACACACACACACACACACACACACACACACACACACACACACACACACACACACACACACACACACTTTCTGTCCACTTACTAATAAACGTACCAGAGGAGTATTGTAAATAAATACTGTATACTCCTATGCCTCCGATGAGAGATGCAGGGTGGAGAGATGTGCTGTTGCGGAGGTAGAGGAGGCAGAGGTTTGCAAGGTTGTATGCAAAGTTTGGTTTCACCTTGCAGGGGAGGGAGAGTGAGTGTGGGTAATAACACAATAAATATTCCCTCACTCGCTGACCTGCATTTGCACATGTTAGTGGGCGCCGCACCCTCATTGGCCGAGAGGCGTGCTGCTGTGGAGGTCGGCCATTCAGGGAGAGGTGTAAACATCCCCTGACCACAGTGATCGCCACAGCGTCAGCCATCGTTATTACGGAGGCCAAGCAGAAACAGGCCAATGCTTGTTATTAGCAATACTGAATGACGAATGAGCGAGATCACAAAGTACATAAATCAGCATAGGGACGGTAAAGGTACAAAAATGCTTGTTTATACATTCATACAGTGCATTTGGAAAGTAGTCAGACCCCTTGACTTTTTCCACATTTTGTAACGTTACAGCCTTATTCTAAAATTGATTAAATACAAATGTTTCCTCGTCAATCTACACAAAATAGCCCATAATGACAAAGCGAAAACAGTTTGTTTTTTCTTGCACATTTAGCATTTTTAAACAGAAATACCTTATTTACATAAGTGTTCAGACCCTTTGCTATGACACTCGAAATTGAGCTCAGGTGTATTCTGTTTACATTGATCATCCTTGAGATGTTTCTACAACTTGATTGGTGTCCACCTGTGGTTAATTCATTTGATTGGACATGATTTGGAAAGGCACACACCTGTCTATTTAAGGTCCCACAGTTGACAGTGCATGTCAGATCAAAAATCAAGCCATGAGGTCGATGGAATTGTCTAGAGCTCCGAGGCAGGATTGTGTCAAGCCACAGATCTGATGAAGGGTACCAAAAAATGTCTCAGTATTGAAGGTCCCCAAGAACACAGTGGCCACCATCATTCTTAAATTGAAGAATTTGGAACCACCAAGACTATTCCTAGCGCTGGCTGTGCGGCCAAACTGAGCAATCGGGGGAGATGGGCCTTGGTCAGGGAGGCCTGAATGCCAAGCATCATGCCTGGAGGAAACCTGGCACCATCCCAACGGTGAAGCATGGTGGTGGCAGCATCATGCTGTGGGGATACTTTTCAGCGGCAGGGACTGGGAGACTAGACAGGATTGAGGGAGAGATGAACGGAGCAAAATACAGAGAGATCCTTGAAAAAAACCTGCTCCAGAGCGCTCAGGACCTCAGACTGGGGTGAAGGTTCACCTTCCAACAGGACAATGACCCTAAGCACACAGCCAAGACAACGCAGGATTGGCTTCGGGAAAAGTCTCAGAATGTCCTTGAGAGTCACACCCAAGAGGACTCGAGGCTGTAAATACTCGAGGCTGTAATCGCTGCCAAAGGTGCTATAACAAAGTACTGAGTAAAGAGTCTGAATACTTATGTAAATGTGGAGACCTGTGCTTGCTTTATCATTATGGGGCATTGTGTGTAGATTGACGAGGGGAGAAAAAAAAACCAATTCAGAGTAAGTCCGTTTTAGAATAAGTCTGAAACGCAACAAAATGTGGAAAAAGTCGAGGTGCCTGAACACTTTCTGAACACACTGTTTTAACCTCCACTGCTGTCTCTCTCACTTTTTCTGTTTTTCTAAAATATGATCCTGGCAAAACTAATGATCTGTGTTTTGTGTGTACCGAATATTTGTTTTAGGCTCTCCGATAGAATGGCGTCTTGTCCAGTGGGTGTGCATGTACAGTGCCTTCGGAAAGTATTCGCACCCCTTGACTGACATGCTCACCACACCGCTCTTGCAGCGTGACTTGCGTTGCAGAGTACATTTACGCATACATGTTATTCTGCACTTTCACCGGATGTTTGTTTGACACAATGCATTTCTGACCATAAGGCGCCAATGCAAACTGAGATTTTTGGATATAAATATTAACTTTATCGAACAAAACATACATGTATTGTGTAACATGAAGTCCTATGAGTGCCATCTGATGAAGATCAAAGGTTAGTGATTAATTTTATCCCTATTTCTGCTTTTTGTGACTCCTCTCTTTGGCTGGAAAAAAGGCTGTGTTTTTCTGTGACTAGGTACTGACCTAACATAATTGTTTGGTGTGCTTTCGCAGTAAAGCCTTTTTGAAATCGGACACTGTGGTTGGATTTACAAGAAGTTTATCTTTAAAATGGTGGATAATACTTGTATGTTTGAGGAATTTTAATTATGGGATATCTGTTGTTTTGAATTTGGCGCTCTGCAATTTCACTGGCTGTTTCGAGGTGGGACGCTCTCTGGTCCCACTGGTACCAGAGAGGTTAAAGTTGGTTGCCAACCTCAATTTAATAAGGAATCTGTATTAGGAACATTGTCATGTGGGAAGAGGAATGACGATGTTCCTAATATGGATTCCGTATATATGACTGAAAACATACACGCTCCCTGCATCTAGAAATATTGTAGGCCTATGTCCACTGATCTGATGTGCAAGAGATTAGATACAATATGTGTTTATCTTATTTTGGCAGTGTCTTATATCAGATAATGGGGATATAACTAAGGGTGTTCCCCTCATAGAAACACACATACACAGTCCCAGTAGTCTCAGCCATACATCACCATCCCTAGAGGGGCGAGGAGAGAGAGGGCTCCCATCATGTTTATATATGACAGGGATCAGCATATTATGATGCAGGTGTTTATCGACCCGCGATGCTGATCTGATTTTTCTTTCTGTGCTGAAGCCACATCGCTTGTCAAAGCCAGACGAGACAGGGAGTCGTGGCGACGTCCTGGCAATGCGCCGTGTCAGCAGTCCCCGGCTTCACTTGTCCCTGTCTGTCATCCGTCTTGTTTTCTTTTTTTTCCTTTTCATGTTTTTTTTATAGCAAGGGCAGTTTTTGTGCTGTTGATACAGAAATACACACACACCGCAACATGTGGCACACCTGGTTGTCAGTGCCTCAGGACAGCCTCTCATCTGTACAGAGGGTGAAGTGTCAAGCAGTGCACTGGGCCCTTTCCAAAGAGGGCGATGAGAGAAAAGCGGGAGACGGATGGAGAGGTTGATGGATAAGGCCAAAGACAATGAGCATCATTCTATAATTGTTCAGAACTAACATGATTATTCTTCATCCCGACACACATATCGTCTCCAACGGTCTCTGGTTCTCTATGGCACAATTAAGATTAATATTATTGCCTAAATTTTCTAGGGTAATGCATTCATTTTCAAACAATATGATCTAAAGGAGACTAAAAGAGATAACAGGTACTTGTAAGTTTTATGAGCAGGGCTTCCTATTTCACAAGTGCCTTGTGGAAGAGAACATAAGACCAGACTACGAGCAATGTTAAATGACTATAACCCTTCACAACACCCCATAACACTTTGTACTCGGGAAAAAAGTACATTTCTTTGCCAGATTTTTTTCAGTATTAATTTAGTGCGTTATTGCATGTTTTGGGGAAAACATTTCTGTAAAGACTCTTCTTTTCACTTCAAATCAAGTCATTCAAATCAAATCAAATGTTACATGTCACAGGCTTACTTACAACCCCTTAACCAACAATGCAGAATTTAAAAAAAGGTAAGTAAAACAATATTTGCACAAAAAATAATCATTACAAATGTAATAAACCAAAGAAGAAGAAGAAGAAAGAAAAGAGCCATATACAGGGGGTACCGGTACCTAGTCAATGAGCAGGAGTACAGGTTAGTCGAGGTAATTCAGGTAATATGTACATGTAGGTAGGCGTAGTGACCATGCATGAATAATAAACAACGAGTAGTTTCAGCATATAAAAGTGGGTCAATGCAAATTGCACGGGTAGCCATTTGATTAATGCGGTCGTGCCCTCTTCACGACTGTCTTGGTGTGTTTGGACCCTGATAGTTTGTTAGTGGTGTGGACACTAAGGAACTTGAAGCTCTTGACCCGCTCCACTACAGCCCAGTTGATATGAATGGGGAAGTGCTGTGCCCTCCTTTTCCTGTAGTCCACGATCAGCTCCTTTGTCTTGCTCACGTTGAGGGAGAGGTTGTTGTCCTGGTACCACACTGCGAGCTCTCTGACCTCCTTACTATATGCTGTCTCATCAGACAGATGTATTGTTGCCTAGCTTTACTACATGGGAGCGGCCGGTCAGGAAGTCCAGGATCCAGTTGCAGAGGGCGATGTTTAGTCCCAGGGTCCTTAGCTTAGTGATGAGCTTTGAGGGCACTATGGTGTTGAACGCTGAGCTGTAGTCAACAAACAGTATTCTCACGTAGGTGTTCCTTTTGTCCATGTGGGAAAGGGCAGCGTGAAGTGCAATAGTGATTGTGTCATCTGTGGATCTGTTGGGGCGGTGTGCAAATTGAAATGGGTGTAGGGTTTCTGGGATGATGATGTTGACGTGAGCCAAGACCAGCCTTTGAACTTCATGGTTTTTGACGTGGGTGCTACGTGGCGGTTGTCATTTTGGCAAGCTACCTTGGCATTCTTGGGCACAAGGACTATGATGGTCTGCTTGAAACATGTAGGTATTACAGACTCGGTCAGGGAGAGGTTGAAAACGTCAGTGAAGACACTTGCCAGTTGGTCAGCGCATGCTCTGAATTCTCATCCTGGTAATCCATCTGGCCCTGCGGCCTTGAGAATGTTGACCTGTTTAAAGGTCTTACTCACATCGGCTATGGAGAGCATGATCACACAGTCGTCTGGAAGAGCTGGTGCTCTCATGCATGATTAAGTGTTTTTTGCCTCGAAGCGAGCATAGAAGGCATTTAGCTCATCTGGTAGGCGCGTGTCACTGGGCTGCTCGCTGCTGGGTTTCCGTTTGTAATCCATAATAGTTTGCAAGCCCTGCCACCTCCGACGAGCATCAGAGCCTGTGAAGAAGGATTTAATCTTAGTCCTGTGTTGACACTTGCCTGTTTGATGTATCATCGATTTCTTATAAGAGCCCGCTAGTATCCCGCTCCTTGGAAGCGGCGGCTCTAGCCTTTAGCTCTGTGTGGATGTTGCCTGTAATCCATGGCTTCTGTGGGGTATGTATGTACGGTCACTGTGGGGATGACGTTGTGGATGGACTTTTAGATGGAGCCGCTGACTGATGTGGTAAACTCCTCAATGCCATCGGATGAATCCCAGAACATTTTCCAATCTGTGCTAGCAAAACAGTTAGCAAAACAGTCCTGTAGCTTAGCATCTGCGTCATCTGACCACTACCCTATTGTGCGAGTCACTGGTATGTCCTGCTTGAATCAGGAGATTATAATTATGTACACAATTATGTACACATCTCTAGAGTTTTTTTTCCCTCTTGTTGCATACAGTATATATATATATATATATATATATATATATATATATATATACAGTAACAGACACATCTACTCATTCCAGGGTTTTTCTTTATTTTTTGTATTTTCACCATTGCAGAATAATAGAAGACATCAAAATGAGGAAATAACACATATGGAATCATGTAGTAACCAAAAAAGTGTTAAACAAATCCAAATATATTTTATATTAGACATTCTTCAAAGTATCCACCCTTTGCCTTGATGACAGCTTTGCACACTCTTGGCATTCTCTCAACCAGCTTCATGAGGTAGTCACCTCATGAGGTAGTCACCTGGAATGCATTTCAATTAACATAGTTTTGATGTCTTCACTATTATTCTGCAAAGTAGAAAATACAAAAAATAAAGGAAAATCCTTGAATGAGTAGGTGTGTCCAAACTTTTGACTGGTACTGTATATACTGTATATATCCATGTTATTGTATTATTTTATTATTTTACTATTTTATTTTTATCTATTTTTTATTTTCATACTTTTTAACTGCATTGTTGGGGAAGTGCTCATATGTAAGTATTTTACGGGTAAAGTCCACACTTCTATTCAGCACGTGACAAATACCATTTTATTGGATTTCCCACACAAACACACATTCACTCACTCGCTCACACACACACACCCAGATACTTTGGGACACGACTGCTCCTCCTCCACCGCATTACAGCTCTGTTTATACCCCACAACCCCAAAACAGGGTTAGTCCAAGAGCCTCTGGGAGAACCACTACCACCCCTCTACTCTTGATCCTCCACCCCCATCATAACACCCTCTCCGGGGATGGGGATGGGGGTGGCACTACCCTGTGTGGTGTTGGCCCCAGGCAGCACAAGGTGACATCAAACACTTTCTTATTTTGATTACTTATTTAAATATTTGTTGTGGTGTGTGTGTGTATGTATGTGTGTGTGTCATTGTTCCGTGTGTGTCCTCAAATGCCACCACAGCCTGTTCTGTAACATCCTCTATCATTCCCTCAAGGCGAGAGAGGAGCACAGGGCCCCAACTCTTGGGGCCTCACAGGGCCTCGCGGGGCCCCTCTGCAACAGACGCCACTGTGTTCAAAGGAGGTAGGTTCCTCCTCTAACCGCCATCTTGATGTCCCTATCCACATACGTGCACAAAGACACTTAAACAGGGGCATGTTTATAGACTCTGTCACCTAACTCACACTCCATCTCTGTTACAAGCATGCACATGCCACACACACTCAGTCAAAAATGTTGTACGTACACACTCCTATGCAGCACCCACTAGACAGACATTCTCACTCATCACACGCAAATATTGAAAAGAAGAAAATGTTTGGAGCCCATTCATGTGTTAGAGCAAACACACACGCACGCGCACACACGCACAGATCATTATTTCCCAGTTACAGCGCCCCTGGTGCATGTGTCAGGGGGTTTGAGTGAGCATCTCCCACAGTTCCTCCATCACAACCTTGTTTCCTTTACTTCTCTGCCCTGTATAACTCTTCTTCCAATGGCCACTTCCCCAGTTTACTTACACCAGGCACTCTACTCTTCAGAGAGCCAGAGACAAGCAGCTCTCTACCTACTTACTTGTGATGAATCGCGTCACACTGGCCTGAGTGGGCCTGGTTGAAAAATGGACCTGCTAAAGCAGGCGGACACAACACACCATATTGGAAAGTCCCCCGTCTCGCCTCGCCCCAAAATTAATATCTTCTGCGCTGTCCTCCAAAGTGCATTAAGCACCGAAGAGTCATTAGTACAAATGGGTCTGTGGGTACTGTGATAGAGGAAGGAGGGGGTACAGGGGAGGCAGGGAAGGGGGGTGCATATGGCTGTCCTACGGGGAGGCCTGCTACTTTGAGCACATATACCCAAACCTCCTAGCATGGTACCCTTCCCATCCCTCAACCCACCCACCCAGCCTCCACCACTCGCCATTCCCGTGGAGAAGATGGGGTACGCCCCTCCCTCTAGCCCCTATAGCCTTCCCGCTCCTCTCCAGCGGAGATGCAGGGTGGAGGGAAGTGCATCCAAATGTAATAATGTATCAGAGAGAGAGGGAGATCTGTTCCCCACCAGCTCTGACCCAGACGGATCCTAGCCTCTCCATTATTTAACATTTACACACACCTTCCAGCTCATTTCTAGCTCAATATTTAATAGTGGGAAAGGGGGGCGTTATGTCGAAAAATCCCCCCTTGATTTTCTCTTGTTATTTTGCATTTTCGCCTAATAAAAATCCCATGCATAAATATTAAGGTCTTTGGATGTGTGTGTGCGTGTGTGTGTGCGTGTGTGTGCGAGAGAGAGAGAGAGAGTGAGGGCGAGAGGGGTGAAGATGGAGAGAAAGGCAAGGAGACGGGAGGAAAGACAGACGATATCTCACAGGCTTACACACACGTACACACACACTCATCAAAGTTCACACATCTTAGTTCATTACGCATGCTACCCACACAGACTGTGCACTCCAACCCCCCCTCTCCTTCCTCCCTTGAACCACCCCCTAACTCTTTTGTTCTCAGGGATTACGTGTGTGTGTGTGTGTGTGTGTGTGTGTGTGTGTGTGTGTGTGTGTGTGTGTGTGTGTGTGTGTGTGTGTGTGTGTGTGTGTGTGTGAGTGAGTGAGTGAGTGCAGCCAGGGGAGGTGTTTGTGGTGAGGGCGAGGGTTGGGTTGGGGATAGGAGGAGTTGGGGCGTGGGGGGGGGGTCTGGTGAGGGATGATGTGGTAGGGGGCCATTGGCAAGGAGAGAAAGTCTGAGACCTGGCAAAGTGCTGGCCCATTTTGTAAACATGGAATGGTTGCCAAGGCTTACTCGCTCACAAAACACACACACACCCAAACTCTTTTGATCTCTCTCGCTCTACAGCAACAAGATGCCAAAGCACAGGGATGTCCCGCAAACAAGCAAGGTGACTGAGTAGTACTGTTTGCTTTAGGCCTCATACATGTTTATTCATTTATCTAGGCAAGTCAGTTAAGAACAAATTCTTATTTACAGTGACAGCCTAGCAGGGAACAGAACTGCAAAACAAACGAAACAATTAATGAAGGTGTGTATGAGTTTCTTGATGAGTCAGTGTGTACATGTTTGTGTGTGTGTGTGTGTGTTTCTGTGATTGTGTGTGCAGTGCAAGGTGGTTAACAGGTTGGAACCCAGTATCAGTTCTATGCCAGACATCACAGGAATGGGCAATTATTTGCACCTATTTGGAGTTTAACTCCTGGTGCCAAGCAATCATCCATTTTCAATTAAATATTTATCACACTTTCAATTGCCTGTTGATTTGAAGTAATGTATCAATAATGATCTATTTGGGGGAGAAACTGTATTTGAGTACTTGTATTTGTGTGTGTGTGTATGTGTGTGTGCTCATCCTTCCGTGCTGTGTGTGTGTGACTGCATGCGCATGTGTGTATGTGTTCATGCCAGCATGTGTGTGTATGAGTGCACGTGCAGTTGCTTTAATCAAACACCACAGTGACACGAGAAGCAGAAGTTGGCTGGCGACCAATGGCTCTTAACCCGACAGCTATGTCAAGTTCATGAATCATTTGTTGCAACGGAGGAGAGCGATGGAAGGACGGGGGGGGGGGGCTCTTTACATGCAAATGCTGGCCCTGGTTTGTCAGGGCTCACCCCTTGTCCCCAGGACAACAGAAGGACAGGAGAGACTGGTTCCTAGCTGCCTCCTGGAACCCAGCCACCAGGGCTGTAAATTATGCCTGAGCACCTTGAGAGGGCTTGGCAACAAGTGAAACACAAATACGCACGCACACACACACACACACTCACTCTCTCTCTCTCTCTCTCTCTCTCTCTCCCTCTCTCTCTCTCTCTCTCTCGAACACACACACACACAGTCTACTTTGCTCGCTCTCTCCCTCACCCTTTCTCTTGCTCTCCCTCCTCTTGTTCTCTCTCTCTCTTAGTCTCTTTCTCCTCTTCCTACCTCCCCTCTCCCTCCCCCTATCTCTCTCTCTTAGTCTCTGTCTCTTCTTCCTACCTCCCCTCTCCTTCCCCCTATCTCTCTCTTAGTCTCTGTCTCCTCTTCCTACCTCCCCTCTCCCTCCCCCTATCTCTCTCTCTTAGTATCTGTCTCCTCTTCCTACCTCCCCTCATCTCTCTCTCTTAGTCTCTGTCTCCTCTTCCTACCTCCCCTCTCCCCTATCTCTCTCTCTTAGTCTCTGTCTCCTCTTCCTACCTCCCCTCTCCCTCCCCCTATCTCTCTCTCTTAGTCTCTGTCTCCTCTTCCTACCTCCCCTCTCCCTCCCCCTATCTCTCTCTTAGTCTCTGTCTCCTCTTCCTACCTCCCCTCTCCCTCCCCCTATCTCTCTCTCTTAGTCTCTGTCTCCTCTTCCTACCTCCCCTCTCCCTCCCCGTATCTCTCTCTTAGTCTCTGTCTCCTCTTCCTACCTCCCCTCTCCCTCCCCCTATCTCTCTCTTAGTCTCTGTCTCCTCTTCCTACCTCCCCTCTCCCTCCCCTATCTCTCTCTCTTAGTCTCGGTCTCCTCTTCCTACCTCCCCTCTCCCTCATCTCTCTCTCTTAGTCTCTGTCTCCTCTTCCTACCTCCCCTCTCCCTCCCCCTATCTCTCTCTCTTAGTCTCTGTCTCCTCTTCCTACCTCCCCTCTCCCTCCCCCTATCTCTCTCTCTTAGTCTCTGTCTCCTCTTCCTACCTCCCCTCTCCCTCCCCCTATCTCTCTTAGTCTCTGTCTCCTCTTCCTACCTCCCCTCTCCCTCCCCCTATCTCTCTCTTAGTCTCTTTCTCCTCTTCCTACCTCCCCTCTCCCTCCCCATCTCTCTCTCTTAGTCTCTGTCTCCTCTTCCTACCTCCCCTCTCCCTCCCCCTATCTCTCTCTCTTAGTCTCTGTCTCCTTTTCCTACCTCCCCTCTCCCTCCCCCTATCTCTCTCTCTTAGTCTCTGTCTCCTCTTCCTACCTCCCCTCTCCCTCCCCCTATCTCTCTTAGTCTCTGTCTCCTCTTCCTACCTCCCCTCTCCCTCCCCCTATCTCTCTCTTAGTCTCTTTCTCCTCTTCCTACCTCCCCTCTCCCTCCCCATCTCTCTCTCTTAGTCTCTGTCTCTTCTTCCTACCTCCCCTCTCCTTCCCCCTATCTCTCTCTTAGTCTCTGTCTCCTCTTCCTACCTCCCCTCTCCCTCCCCCTATCTCTCTCTCTTAGTATCTGTCTCCTCTTCCTACCTCCCCTCATCTCTCTCTCTTAGTCTCTGTCTCCTCTTCCTACCTCCCCTCTCCCCTATCTCTCTCTCTTAGTCTCTGTCTCCTCTTCCTACCTCCCCTCTCCCTCCCCCTATCTCTCTCTCTTAGTCTCTGTCTCCTCTTCCTACCTCCCCTCTCCCTCCCCCTATCTCTCTCTTAGTCTCTGTCTCCTCTTCCTACCTCCCCTCTCCCTCCCCCTATCTCTCTCTCTTAGTCTCTGTCTCCTCTTCCTACCTCCCCTCTCCCTCCCCGTATCTCTCTCTTAGTCTCTGTCTCCTCTTCCTACCTCCCCTCTCCCTCCCCCTATCTCTCTCTTAGTCTCTGTCTCCTCTTCCTACCTCCCCTCTCCCTCCCCTATCTCTCTCTCTTAGTCTCGGTCTCCTCTTCCTACCTCCCCTCTCCCTCATCTCTCTCTCTTAGTCTCTGTCTCCTCTTCCTACCTCCCCTCTCCCTCCCCCTATCTCTCTCTCTTAGTCTCTGTCTCCTCTTCCTACCTCCCCTCTCCCTCCCCCTATCTCTCTCTTAGTCTCTGTCTCCTCTTCCTACCTCCCCTCTCCCTCCCCTATCTCTCTCTCTTAGTCTCGGTCTCCTCTTCCTACCTCCCCTCTCCCTCATCTCTCTCTCTTAGTCTCTTTCTCCTCTTCCTACCTCCCCTCTCCCTCCCCATCTCTCTCTCTTAGTCTCTGTCTCCTCTTCCTACCTCCCCTCTCCCTCCCCCTATCTCTCTCTCTTAGTCTCTGTCTCCTCTTCCTACCTCCCCTCTCCCTCCCCCTATCTCTCTTAGTCTCTGTCTCCTCTTCCTACCTCCCCTCTCCCTCCCCCTATCTCTCTCTTAGTCTCTTTCTCCTCTTCCTACCTCCCCTCTCCCTCCCCATCTCTCTCTCTTAGTCTCTGTCTCCTCTTCCTACCTCCCCTCTCCCTCCCCCTATCTCTCTCTCTTAGTCTCTGTCTCCTTTTCCTACCTCCCCTCTCCCTCCCCCTATCTCTCTCTCTTAGTCTCTGTCTCCTCTTCCTACCTCCCCTCTCCCTCCCCCTATCTCTCTTAGTCTCTGTCTCCTCTTCCTACCTCCCCTCTCCCTCCCCCTATCTCTCTCTTAGTCTCTTTCTCCTCTTCCTACCTCCCCTCTCCCTCCCCATCTCTCTCTCTTAGTCTCTGTCTCCTCTTCCTACCTCCCCTCTCCCTCCCCCTATCTCTCTCTCTTAGTCTCTGTCTCATTTTCCTACCTCCCCTCTCCCTCCCCCTATCTCTCTCTCGTAGTCTCTGTCTCCTCTTCCTACCTCCCCTCTCCCTTCCCCTATCTCTCTCTCGTAGTCTCTGTCTCCTCTTCCTACCTCCCCTCATCTCTCTCTCTTAGTCTCTGTCTCCTCTTCCTACCTCCCCTCTCCCTCCCCCTATCTCTCTCTCCTTGGTAGTGCTCCATAAATGGACAATATATCTGATTGTCACAAAGGCAAACAAATCTACAAAGGTAAAAAATCCATCTAAAAATGAAACCCTAAGAGCATTGGTGAGAAATGTGGATTCATGTTTTTTACTCTGCCCCATTAACCTCCTCCCCAGCAGAGTCAAGGAATGTCAGTGTGGCCCTGCTGATTTTTTTATGCACTTCCTGTTGCACTTCCTGATTTCTTTGCATTTGTTTCCATTCTGAGCATTTGTGTACAGTAGTAGTCTATTCGCTGCACTGTGTCGACAATAGGACAGTCACAATCGTGAAAGTTGAGTGTCAGAGTCCCTCATTTGGGCCACAGTGTAAGTCGGTATACCAGATCGGCCTAAAGCAAAGGACAGACAATTCATTCTCATGCACTCTCTCCTGATGCCATTAACTACAGTCAAACCCATGTTGGTCTGGTGAAGTTTACCTCCTTAGCTTGTAGCTGTAGCATGATGTACTACAGTATCCATAATGCTTTGTACAAGACATCATAAGCTAACATAGTCGTGTCCCTTTTCCTTTCCATTAAAGTACCTTTCTGCAACTCTATCCAATGATGTTACAGAGAGAGCTACATAATGTGAATACGTTAAATGGTAATATGTAATATTGACAAGTCCTAATATGGACACCGTATGGTAGTGTGTTTCCGTAGCTAACTCTTTTCTGTAGCACCTATCCACAGTTACTTTGCCCTCTTCCCCTGATTTACTTTCTCTCTTTGTCCTTCCTCCTTTCTCCTTTCTGATCCCTCTTTCTCTTCACTTTCTGTCGTAAGCGTTAGGAAAAGCACGTAGCATTATTGAGTGAAGAAGAAAAATCCATCCTAACAAAAGGAAACGGAAAGAGTGGACACAGCCGTTGACAGTGTGGTGAATCAGGCATGGACGCGGTCGCTGGAAGGTACAGCAACCGCCCCTTCCCTCCTCACTCTCTCTAGGTCTCTACACACGGTCTCTCTTTCTCTCCTTCCCCTCTCTCTTTCTCTCCTGTTCTGCCTTTTCATCCTCTTCCGATGGAATCCATTTCACATAATTAAAGACTCTCAAATGAAATGGCCCCTCAGGAAAAGTGGCTTTCAGCAAGAGGAGAGAGGAAAGAGAGCAGGAGCGGGAGTGATTCAAGGAACCCTCCTACCCGGGGCCCACCCCAGGAGAAGGAGCGAGTGTCTGCTCTGGCCTCACGGCAGATCAATATCATCTCCGTTATTAATATCAAAAGCAGATTACTTTGTTTTGTGTCTGGCCAAGGGCCAAAGCCTAGTGAGAGAGCTAGCCCTGGCAGACAGCAGCCGTTCCCCTTGGCCATTTACCAGGACCATAATTTACTTTGGTGAGTTTTTAGGGTATTGTTTTGTCAGGGCCAATCAAGTCTGAGTAACAAATGATCCCGGCGGAGTGGTGGCTAGGCGGCCGTCCATAAGTGGCGCACGTGGCCAAATTCATTTCTGAAAGTTGCACGTCAATTACTCCCGTCCTTGACTGTGGGGAAGAGCTAAGGATCACTATGGGGATGGGGGACCGGTGGAAGGTGGTCGGAGGAGAGAGCATCCCCCCCCCCCCCCCCCCCCCCCCGGGGATGAGGTAACAACACAAACAACTGTCCCAGGGCCAGAATTAAACATGGCGCTACCTTTAATTGGCGCATTGAATTAGGGGACGACGTGCAGCGAGCCTCGCAGCGAGAAACGGAAAATGTTGACCACTTAAAGGAAGAGGGGGAATTGATCTTCCAGACGGACAGCAAGCTACAGCGTTTACCTCATACAGTGAGCTCACCCTGGGGAGTAAAAGGATACACATTGTTAGACATGATAGCTACAGCTACCAATAAGGAAACCTTTGTTTTACTGGAATAGTCCTCAGTTCACGTTTAACACTTTTTTTTACACTTTAGACCTACTGTATAGTGTATTTCTGGCTCAAATACGCTTTCTTCGTGTATGGAACATACTGTAGTCTCACCAGAGTATGTAGACAATTCTTACACATAGGCTTTTTACTTTTATGTCACCTACACTGACACAATGGTTTATAGTTATGATGTATGATTTGACTTTTTCTTCGCAGTCTGATTTCTCATTTCTAATAAATTACGCCAGTGATTTTCGGTTAAAACATTGTCTGAGGTCCGGAAGTTACATGTTCATGTCTAACACACCCAAGGATTGACAGCTGCGGATTTCTTAAGTGATGGTAATGCAGAGGTTGAAAAGAGTGTGACAGTCACAAATCCTCAGTTAGGGATATGGAGAGAGTGTGTTCTCTGTGCCAGCCTTGTGTCAATCGTATTGTGTTTGATGACCCCACTTATTACAAAGCCAATAAACGATGCAGCATGGGACTTCCACTTCATATTGCTGTCACTGTGTGTGTAAACACATGCAGATGTAGGATCTCAATTTGACCAGTATTGTCGCAGAAAAAAAACAATCTTGCAGCAACTAGATTTAAATATTTTGTTCATAATGTTGCTTGATCGGTGGTTAGGCCATTAGCTAACCAAAATTAGACTTCATGAAAAGCGCAATGCTGTTAATGGTTATAGGTTATAGGTTATAGGTTAGAATTATAGAATGCATGTTAATAGATTTTTTTGCTCTAGTCTTTTCTCCTTGAATACTCCATATTCCAGAGTGTCAGCTGAGAACTCCATTCCCTAAATCGTCACCAGATGGCACCGCGATTTGTTTGCTGAATTTCTCTAAGGGGGGATGAAGAATTAGCAATTTGCCATACGCAACCTATACAATGACCTTCAAGAAATTCCACAGTTGTCAACAGTGACACTCCTATCACAGAGAGTGATTCATGATGACCAGTGTCTTCCGGTTCAATATTGGAGAAAGGTGCTGTCGTTGTTGTAATTCAAATCAATCGTCTAGTTTTGATATGCACATTGAAAACGAATGGAAAGCCAGCTCATTACGGGGAAACGGCACATGCTAAAGGCTAATAACGAATCTTTGTTGCAAGAGAAAAAGAAAAAGATGGACAGAATTAGTATTACCGTGAGGAATTGGAGATCTTGTTGTTCTATGTTTCGCGCTGTGATGTCTCCAAACTGAAACCTAGCCCATGCTTGTGGAGTATCTGCTCACCTCAGACTACTAGCTAAGCAAGCAACGACTGTGGAGTGCGAGTGTCCCCACAAGCTCGCCTGATGGACAGCATAACCAACCAGCTGATGAGTTTGAAGGCAGCAAAGCTAATGAATCGCTTCCCAGGTCACGTTTTCGTTTTGTAGAATCCTTCAAAAATCAGAGCACATCGTGGCCTGTAAACTCTGTATATTCGTAATGAAGGCAAAATGCGTTATTCACATGTTTTATACTACTTATCAAACACATTGCTTCCTGAAATTAATTATGTGATGTGTTTGTTTTGTGTTTAAGCCTAAATGGTGTGAAGGCCAACTCCTATCCATCTATCGAACTAGACCCACTTATCTGTGCATTGTGTCGCAGTAGAAGGGGGGGGGGGGTATTACACATCAACAGTCCTCCTTTCTCTTTGCTCATTGCTCGTCTGTGGATAGTCTTTCTCACTCTAAAATGTGTAAAGAACATACATATAGCGCTGTCCACAATTATCAGTATATTCTATCGCAGTATAATGGGTGCCACCATAGCACTGTTGTCCCTGTTATCACATCAGGAGAAAAAATGAAAACAATGCCTTTGTCTGAAGCCAAAAAAAGACAGGAATTCAAAAGCTAATGTAGCCTATGCACTAACAAGGCTTTTCAGCATACCCAGCTTTGACACCTGAGTACTGTAGCTTAATTGTACTCACATTGGATGGGTTGTTTTGGATTCAAACGTTCCCGCAAACAGCCTAACACATACTCTTAGATTAGGTTAACCCCTTTAATGTACGACTTGGTAATGCTTTCTAGTCCAGGGCTCCTTAATGTAAGAGAACTTCAGAACACTTGTTGCCATCTGTGATTTGTTTTATCACAGTCTTCGTGAACTTTATCGGATTCAGTAGGATTCAGGAAAAGTTCAATATCTGCATGTCTACTACACCCGACATGTCTAATACATAGGACTACTCAGATGGGAAATGGACAAGGAAGTTGACTGCTTTAGAACATGTTTTGTGTTCCTGCTATGAATTATTGAGTAATGCAACCCAATATTTGGGATTATGATAGAGTTAGACAGTTGTGCACTTGTAACATTTACAAGGTATATTACTTAAAGGGTTATATCTATAAATTTACTTTACATTTATTTACACACACCCATTGATTCTAGAACAATATGACTTACAGTATATTATAAATGCCTCACGAGCTTAGTCCAATTGTCGTACCCCATCAGAACCCCCCCAAGAATGCTTGTTGTACTCCATTGTTTGTAAATAATGTAGTTGTTAACAACCACTGTATAGCCTTTAAATATGGTTAACATTTTCATTTTGTATGCATAGCTCTATCGATTCATTTGAGTGGGGTTACATTTCTCCACCGCACATTCCTCAGCTTTTTACCAAAACAGTGGCGGGGTATCCACTTCGTTGTTTAAACTTCAGATTGCCCCTTTAAGAACCAAGGGGCACATATTAATAATAAGACCACTGAACAGATTCCCAGATGCCAAGATTGCACCTTAACATTTTTTAAATGGGTGGAATAGGATCATGTCTTAAATGAAAAAAAAAACATGTTTACATTTCCAAGTACATTAATGGGGTAAAATTACTCTAAGAACATTTATTTTGCTGTTTGAAAGATGGTTTGAATCCTAATCTACCCATCTACTGTGAGTACATCTTGTTGTTGAAGTACAGTAGATCAGGAAAGCTTGATCTACTGTACTTGTGTCAAAGCTGCATATGCTGAAAAGCCTTCTTAGTACATAGGTGAAATTAGCTTTTGAATTTCCCATCTTTTTTGGTGTCAGACAAAAGCTAAATATTTCACTTAAACCTATTATGGCTGCAATCCCGATACCGGGATCGATATGACAACTATCAGTGAAAATAGAGGGCGCCAAATTCAAACCACAGAAATCTCATAATTACAATTCCTAAAACATACATGTGTCTTATATCATTTTAAAGCTTTTCTCGTTGTTAATCCCACCAAAGTGTCCGATTTCAAATAGGCTTTTCAGCGAAAGCACTACAACTGATTATGTTAGGTCTCCATCAAACCACAATAAGCACAGCCATTTTCCAGCAAAATATAGCATTCACAAAAAACAGAAATAAAGATACAATTATTCACCAACCTTGAATTATCTTCATCAGATGACACTCATAGGACTTCATGTTACACAATACATGCATGTTTTGTTTGATAAAGTTCATATTTATATCAAAAAATCGGAGTTTACATTGGCGCATTAGATTCACTAGTTCCAAAAACATCAAGTGATTTTGCATAGCCACATCATTCAACAGAAATACTCATCATAAATGTAGATGATAATACAAGTTATACACATGGAATTATAGATATACCTCTCCTTAATGCAACCGCTGTGTCAGATTTTTTTTTTACTTTAAGGAAAAAGAAACGCATGCAATAATCTGAGACAGCGCTCAAAAGTAAAAACACCACAGCCGCAAAGTTGGCGTCAACATAAACAAGAAATTACATGATAAATATTCCCTTACCTTTGATGATCTACATCAGAAAGCACTCAAGGAATTATATAGTTATATTACCGTTCGAAGAAACATTTCAAACTAAGTACAGAATCAATCATTAGGATGTTTTTAACATAAAGCTTCAATAATGTTCCAACCGGAGTATTCCTTCTTGTCATCGTGAGCAATGGAACGCAAGTGACTACTATGAGGAAAAAGCGCGATCACAAAATGGCTGCTTGATGGACATCTGATATATTCTGCTCTCATTCACTCCCACAACAACATAGAAGCCTCATTATAATTTATATTGATGGTTGACATCTAATGGAACCCATAGGCAGTGCAACATCATTCATATCTCAAGGGGATTTCATTGGGGACTCTGGTGAATACATACAAGCTCAGATTTCTGACTTACTGTTTTGATTTCAACTCAGGATTTTGCTTCCCAATATGAGTTATGTTATACTCACAGACATCATTCAAACATTTTCTATCCAATACTAATAATCATATGCAAATATTAGCAACTATGACTGAGGAGCAGGCCGTTTGATATGGGCACCTTTCATCCAAGCTACTCAATACTGCCCCTGCAGCCATAAAAAGTTCAAACTTGATGCTAATATAACTGTGTTAGTGTGGGTTTTCAGTGAATTTATATAACTCACAAAGCTCATCTACATTTCAGCAACAGTCCATGCTAGGTAAAGCTCCGCCTTATCTCAGTTCACTGCAGAGGGAACACCCCCCTATCCACATCGATGGAACAGTAGTGGAGAGGGTAGCAAGTTTTAAGTTCCTCGGCATACACATCACAGACAATCTGAATTGGTCCACTCACACAGACAGCATCGTGAAGAAGGCGCAGCAGCGCCTCTTCAACCTCAGGAGGCTGAAGAAATTCGGCTTGTCACCAAAAGCACTCACAAACTTCTACAGATGCACAATCGAGAGCATCCTGGCGGGCTGTATCACCGCCTGGTACGGCAACTGCTCCGCCCTCAACCGTAAGGCTCTCCAGAGGGTAGTGAGGTCTGCACAACGCATCACCGGGGGAAAACTACCTGCCCTCCAGGACACCTACACCACCCGATGTTACAGGAAGGCCATAAAGATCATCAAGGACATCAACCACCCGAGCCACTGCATGTTCACCCCGCCATCATCCAGAAGGCGAGGTCAATACAGGTGCATCAAAGCTGGGACCGAGAGACTGAAAAACAGCTTCTATCTCAAGGCCATCAGACTGTTAAACAGCCACCACTAACATTGAGTGGCTGCTGCCAACACACTGACACTGACACTGACTCAACTCCAGCCACTTTAATAATGGGAATTGATGGGAAATGATGTAAATATATCACTAGCCACTTTAAACAATGCTACCTTACATAATGTTACTTACCCTACATTATTCATCTCATATGCATACGTATATACTGTACTCTATATCATCGACTGTATCCTTATGTAATACATGTATCACTAGCCACTTTAACTATGCCACTTTGTTTACATACTCATCTCATATGTATATACTGTACTCGACACCATCTACTGTATCTTGCCTATGCTGCTCTGTACCATCACTCATTCATATATCCTTATGTACATATTCTTTATCCCCTTACACTGTGTATAAGACAGTAGTTTTGGAATTGTTAGTTAGATTACTTGTTGGTTATTACTGCATTGTCGGAACTAGAGGCACAAGCATTTCGCTACACTCGCATTAACATCTGCTAACCATGTGTATGTGACAAATAAAATTTGATTTGATTTGATTTGGTCACGATGGCAACACCCACCCGTAGCACGCGCTCCAGCAGGTGTATCTCACTGATCATCCCTAAAGCCAACACCTCATTTGGCCTCCTTTCGTTCCAGTTCTCTGCTGCCTGTGACTGGAACGAATTGCAAAAATTGCTGAAGTTGGAGACTTTTATCTCCCTCACCAACTTCAAACATCTGCAATCTGAGCAGCTAACCGATCACTGCAGCTGTACATAGTCCATCGGTAAATATCCCACCCATTTTACCTACCTCATCCCCATACTGTTTATATTTATTTAATTTTCTGCTCTTTTGCACACCAGTATCAATACCTGTACATGACCATCTGATCATTTATCACTCCAGTGTTAATCTGCTAAATTGTAATTATCTGCCTACCTCCTCATGCCTTTTGCACACAATGTATATAGACTCTTTTTTTTCTTTTTTTCTACTGTGTTATTGACTTGTTAATTGTTTACTCCATGTGTAACTCTGTGTTGCTGTCTGTTCACACTGCTATGCTTTATCTTGGTCAAGTCGCAGTTGTAAATGAGGACTTGTTCTCAACTAGCCTACCTGGTTAAATAAAGGTGTTCTCAACTAGCCTACCTGGTTAAATAAAGGTGAAATAAAAAAATACAAATGTTTTAAAAGAGTAACCCGATTAAGATCCTACATCTACACACACACACACACACACGCACACACACACACACACACACACACACACACACGCACGCACACACACACGCACACACGCACACACACACGCACGCACGCACGCACACACGCACGCACGCACACACACACGCACGCACGCCAACAAAAACACACTACTACACTTGCGCTCATACAACTGTGTCATTTGCATCCAAAGAGTGACAATCCCTTTTGAAATTGCTTCTGAGAATAGCATCTCAAAAGATTGTGATGTAACTGAAGATAAAATATTTAGTCTCTCCACAGGTAAATGACAAAATGAAAGTAGGCCTAAATAGTGCATACTATTGGAGCACTACTTCTGTACACTTATGGGAGTCTTTGTCTTCTGTCCCGTTGTTCATCACATTAGGGTTACATTTTAGGAGCCCAAATCAGCCCGCTGTCCCTCCTCCCGCCCCTCTATGAGGACCGATAAAAGGTCTCACTCCGGCAATAACATATGAATATTTCAATTATAATGAAATATTAATTGGAACCTGTTTGTTTGGTATTGTGTGTGTCTGTTGTGTCTGTTCCCCATCTTATCCTCTCTCTTCCTTTGTCTTCGCTCATCTATTTCTGTCTGAATATTTGTTCTGTTGGAATTCCTGGTTAATGTATGTTTGTTAAGGAGGAAGCTGAGCAGAGGTGAGGAGGGGAGAAGAGTTTAAACATTTAGGAAAGGGAGTGATAGGAGTAAGGGGAAATGGTTAGTGTGTGGCTGTGTCTGTGTGTGTGTGTTTGCATGGGTGTGTGTGAGGTGATGGGGGGTGTCTAAGCCTCTAACAGCTGAAGCAGGTTGTGTCTCCTCCCTAACATTTGGCCTCCGACAATCAGGGTTGCAGCTTGCTTCACGCCCCATAATGATGCTCCTCACCATGGGGCCCTTGGGTGCCTGCGAGGGCGTTAATTTATGCTCCTGTCAGGGTGCACAACACCAGGTGCGACAAACACGGTGCTCTGGTAAACACTCAGGTTCGCTTCCTCTCTCTGTCCAAAGTGAGACTGCGAATGAAAGAGAACGAGAGACGATAGGCCCGCATGTGCAAAGGGGAGGAAAATAAAACAACCTGCCTGGGTAAGGTGAGATGGCCTGAGGCTAGTAGAGCGTTGAGGGTGGAGGAGGGGGAGAATGTCAACGCTAACATGCTAACAAGACAGAAATAAAGAGAATCTGTTGCTCTGCCTCACCTCCAGCTCAAGCGTCGGCTGCGCTGCCTAGCACAGAGCGAAGCTCCATCAGGGAATACAGAAATACCTTGAAGCAATATAGACGCTTGAGAAGAGATGAGAGATGAGAGACAAACGTGTCACTGCTCCGTGAGTTACTTCAGCTTACTCTACTGAGTCAGAATGGACTGGGAAAGATGATTCTGACTTCAAAGTGAAATATCTCAAATACAAATGATGATCTAAAGGGAGTATTTGTCCCATCAATCAAACAGGCCCGATGAAAAAACGCCTTGTAGGGCTTCAAATGTAACGTTGCTTTGAGCAGTCATAGTAAATGGCTTGGGGAACAGTTAGAAGGTTTCTCACACAGTATTCCAGCTAGCAATGAGGAATTGGCCCAGACGCGGCCCTCTTCCGAGGGGCCGGAACTGATTGAATCGGCCCAGAATTGTGTGTCAGACTCAGCCCGGAATCAAAATGAATGACTGCCCAGGATCGGCCCAAGTACATCGGGCCGTTTCCGTCTACCGGAATTCAGCCCACTTTGCCGGCATCTTACCAGAATCCCCCCAGAAGCGGCCCGATGAAAATTCAAATAAATGTATACGAAATTACCCGATTCGGTCATTTTAAATATTACTATTATACATTTTATACATAGAAATTATACCCATCCACCAAAAAAAACACATTTTGTGTTGGAGGAAACACCATACACCTGTGGACCGTGTCAGTGCCTGGCCCACCACAGGAGTCGCTACAGTGCGATGGGACAAGGACATCCCGGCAGGCCAAAACCTCCCCTAACTCGGACAATTGTCGACTCATGCTTTTCCCAGTCGCGGCCGGCATGGGTCTCGAACCAGCATCTGTAGCAACGCAGTTTTCACTTGCCTTGCACAAAGTATCAAAATACTAAAGTACTACACGGGACTTTTTTAACACAGAAACAGTTAGAATATATGGAAACATAAATAATGAAATGTAAATTATTTATATAAAACAGAGAGTAACGTTAGCCCCAATCGGCCCATGCCCCATGTAATACATTTGGGCCAGATAACTCACACCGGAATCGGCCTGAGCTCAATCCCCGTATCCTAGCCATAGGTAATACTGCCGAAGGCGGTCCAGACCCGGGCCACATGACGTCGGCCTTGCCTGACTCTCAGCCGAGTGCCACGACTCTCAGCCGGAATCGGCCCAGATCCATTGTGCTAGCTGGGATGCCTTCCAGTTTGACACAAGAATAATGTGTCAACTAATGATCTGTGTCTAAACCTCTCTTTCTCCCTCTCCTCGGGTGCCTGAGTTTCTCCACCTCATGGGGATCTGCAAAACTGTCAGCAGGCCATGACAAACAGGTTGTGAGCAACTTTGTCCACAACGTACCTTCATCAAGAGTGCTTCATCAAGGGTGACGGTATCACAACACTGTCTAAAATAACGCATACATCTCCATTATATCATCCATCTTGTTGAACTGCAAACTCAAGATAGCTACTTTGTCAACTGTGCCAGCACCTTCATGATCAAGCCTTCATTTAATGTAACGAACATACATTAGCAAGAGTAAAGAGACTTTTGACAGCCCAAATCCCATTGGCTCTCAGAAGTGTCCATCAGAGACAGTTAGCGATTCACCACCTGAATTCCCACTGATCACATCGACTTTATCTCCTTTATCCCTCCCCCTTGGGTCTGGGCTTACCAATGTATTTGCTTAATTACTTGCTTATCTGCTCAAGTATTTATTTGCTTAACTCTTATTTAAGCGAGTTTGAGCAAGGCGCAAAATGTTTTATTTTTATTTTTAATTTTACATTTGTCTGTGCTTTCAAACAGTTCCTAGTTCCACTGTTCCTCATTAACCCACCTGGGGAAAAAGGCTCCCATTAAATCATATCGTCTCCTATATCAATACGGCATCTTTCTCGCCAACAAAGGGGTGAAGGTAATAAATCGTTTTCATCAAAATACCTTAGATCGTTGTTGTCTTGTCTCCCCAGTAATGGCTTAGGGTTGTTGATGAGAAGGAATAATAATAAGGGTTTCCTTCCTTTGTTTTTCCTTTGGCGTGTCTTGTGTCTTGTGGAGCGACATAAAAGACGTCCGATGTTTATCCTCCCCCGCTGGAGAAAGCCGTGGCACAGGTGAGTTTTTAGAAATGCTTCAAAAACATTCTTAGAAAAGTCGGAATAGAAAGCTGTGGTTGTGTTATTATGTCAAGTTTTTTATTTTCTGTGACTTCATCATGCTTCACCTTGCGTTGGAATTGTTCTTTGCCTGGTCCAGGGTTGTTCCTTGAGTCAAGAAGTCAAGAAGATCCACTTTCTTTTGTCCAAAGTGTCACATTTCTGCTAAGAATGCTAATTTGTGTGTCACTTTTCATCTTATGAACAAACAATCCAATTAACATAGAAATATATTTGAATAATTCTTGAGTGATTGAAACAACCGTTGCTTTTTCCCTTCTCAATCGATGACGCATCAGAATACACAAGGGTTTGTTCTAAAAGAATAATTAGCATGTGTGCAGCCCCACTGCTACTAGTACCACAATCTATTACGGACTTATAACTGTCTACTGCAAGACCTGACAGTTACAGGTCTCTTCTCAACGTAGAGACAAAACGAACGGAGCATCAGATGAGGTCACCCACATTGTTATGTGGAGGCCTAGGCTTCTCCCTTCTACTTTCATCTCTCTCACTCTCTTTACCTCTCTCTCTCTCCTTACCTCCCCCTCCCTCTTTCTCTCTCTCTTTCTCTCCCTCTCTCTGTCTTTCTAGTCAGCAGAAGATGTATGCTGTGCCCAGGTGAAAGAGGAGAAGAGGGAGAAATCAATAGCTTGGGCTGTTTGAAGTTTTTCTGAAAGACTTCCTGGGGAAGACGGTCTAGTCCGTTTCACAAATGGCATCCCATCCCCTATACAGTGCACTTCTTTTTTTTTTTTACCAGGGCCCATAGGGTCCATAGTGCACAATATAGGGAATAGGTTGCCATTTGTTAAGCAGCTCTTGTCAGGGTGATAGATAAAGCTAGCTGTGCCGCGCTAGCAGCAGCCATTGCGGCCAGAGGAAAGGAGACGAGAGGAGAGAGAGAGAGAGAGCTCACCTATTTAAGTGGGGCCCTAATAATAAAACAGAATGAATAAAACATTGAACAGAGCCACGGCTGCATTAACGTTTGCCATCCCGTTATAAATGATACCGTTGCCCCGGCGCCACTTCGGTAAAAGCCCACAGCATCGCTTTAAAAGAGGAAGAAGAGGAAAGAGAGATAGAGATAGATTGATGTGTGTGTGTAATTATTTATTTATATGTTTTGGGACCTTGAGAAAGAATGAATAAGTAAGGGAAGTAGTTTGTTGGGCGACAATCGTTCATTTGGTTTTGTTGGTGCGCTACGAGTGTTAGCGTGTAGCGTGATTAGCAAATCTAGGGGATTACCTCCCATGGTTCTCGGGACCAGGAACTCTTCGACCTTGAGCAAAGCACTGTGGGATTGTTTTTCAGAGGAAGCAACAGGAAAGTAGATCACAGGTATCAAACATGAATTCTGCGTTCTACCTATACTTCATGATTACCTTCTATTTCATTTCACTCTCTTCCTCTCTCTCCCTCTCTTTTATTTTCTCTTAAACTTACTCTGTGTGGATGAATCCACTCTCTCACGTTACACACTTGCTCTTCCATATAATAGATCCATTCCCTCACAAACTCATAGTTTACTTAATTTAATTTACTTACAGTTCTAGATCAGCAGCGCTGGCTCTCACACTCTGTATACACCCACACCTTCTCTACACCACTTAACGAGTGTCTTCCACACGTCTCAATAAACGCAGCACTAGCTCTCACACCTCTCACACACAGTACACCTTGTAAAGACAGACCGCTTGCTCACTCTGGATGTGGCCTGTCCATGTTGAGAGGGACATAAATCTCCCGCCGGTGTCCTGACCTCATTTGTCACGGGGGCTGACCGCTGCTGCCCGGCATTGACGGCACAGTGACCACAGGGTCCAGGTCTAGCCAGGCCAGCCCCCACTGAGCACCCACAGAGTTCACGGTGTAAGCAGGGTTAAGAGAGGTCAACCAGGGATCACAGAGGTCAACCACCCCCTAGCAGGGGTCAAACTCCTGACCCCAGCTGCCACTTCAGAAAAAGAGGGCGAGAGCGAGAGAGGCTCACAGGGAGGTCAAGCCCACTCCACCTCCTCTTCCACCTCCCTCTTCCTCTGGCCAGCACAGGTGTCAGAGCACACTCTCTTAGCCAAAGGTAAGGGGTCCAGTAGGGGCCCACTTTACTCAACTGGGCTGGGACCATGATGGACTGCTACAAAAGATCCTGCAGTTCAGGATTGAATCTTTCTCTGCTTGGAGATGGCAGTGAGCACTTGATCCTCCTCCACCTCCTCCACTTAAATAGAATGGTTCAATATTAGAACTCTGTGTTGCTAAGCCTTGAGGTCTGTCTGTAGGCTATGTTGTGGGCAATGTAGACTTTGAAAAAAAACATGTTTTTATTGTTTTTTGTAACAAGGTCATTGGGTTAAACTCATTTATTTCCGTTCTAAGTAGGCAGATACTTAGAAAAAGCTATAAGTGATTGTGTTCTTGTGTTGTAAGTATGAGTATGGCTTCTTTACCTTAAATAGTATCACTAGTGGCCAGGTGAAAGGGATTTGAAGTCTAAAGGCAATTCTTAAATAGTGACCATCTTTAGACTGCTTATAAGCGACAGTTCTCTGGCATATTGAAAGTGTTGGGAGAGCGCAGCTGGAGCGTTGTGGCTGCTTTCTGGGTGCTCAGCCAGGATGTGTGCCTTGATCTGACAGCCCCCCACAGAGACGATCACAGAACGGGAGGTCCCTTATTTGTTCAGCAGCCACCGGATAAATAACAACATTCTGCACTGAACTAAGTCTGTCGGGCTGACTTTCTGTCTCTCTCTCACTCTCTCTTCAACCCCCCTTCCCTTCCTTCCCTCGCTCTGTCTCTTTCTGCTCTTTCAGCGCCTTGACAGTTAAGTGTATCTTTGTAGCTCTCTCTGTATACAGTACCTGTCTCCTGCTCATACACCCACAGGCTAGATGTTTCTCCCTCTCTCTCTGTATACAGTACCTGTCTCCTGCTCATACACCCACCGGCTAGATGTTTCTCCCTCTCTCTCTGTATACAGTACCTGTCTCCTGCTCATATACCCAGAGGCTAGATGTTTCTCCCTCTCTCTCTGTATACAGTACCTGTCTCCTGCTCATATACCCACAGGCTAGATGTTTCTCCCTCTCTCTCTGTATACAGTACCTGTCTCCTGCTCATACACCCACAGGCTAGATGTTTCTCCCTCTCTCTGTATACAGTACCTGTCTCCTGCTCATATACCCACAGGCTAGATGTTTCACCCTCTCTCTCTGTATACAGTACCTGTCTCCTGCTCATACACCCACAGGCTAGATGTTTCTCCCTCTCTCTCTGTATACAGTACCTGTCTCCTGCTCATACACCCACAGGCTAGATGTTTCTCCCTCTCTCTGTATACAGTACCTGTCTCCTGCTCATATACCCACAGGCTAGATGTTTCTCCCTCTCTCTCTGTATACAGTACCTGTCTCCTGCTCATACACCCACAGGCTAGATGTTTCTCCCTCTCTCTCTGTATACAGTACCTGTCTCCTGCTCATACACCCACAGGCTAGATGTTTCTCCCTCTCTCTGTATACAGTACCTGTCTCCTGCTCATATACCCACAGGCTAGATGTTTCTCCCTCTCTCTCTGTATACAGTACCTGTCTCCTGCTCATATACCCACAGGCTAGATGTTTCTCCCTCTCTCTCTGTATACAGTACCTGTCTCCTGCTCATATACCCACAGGCTAGATGTTTCTCCCTCTCTCTCTGTATACAGTACCTGTCTCCTGCTCATACACCCACAGGCTAGATGTTTCTCCCTCTCTCTGTATACAGTACCTGTCTCCTGCTCATATACCCACAGGCTAGATGTTTCTCCCTCTCTCTCTGTATACAGTACCTGTCTCCTGCTCATACACCCACAGGCTAGATGTTTCTCCCTCTCTCTGTATACAGTACCTGTCTCCTGCTCATACACCCACAGGCTAGATGTTTCTCCCTCTCTCTCTGTATACAGTACCTGTCTCCTGCTCATACACCCACAGGCTAGATGTTTCTCCCTCTCTCTGTATACAGTACCTGTCTCCTGCTCATATACCCACAGGCTAGATGTTTCTCCCTCTCTCTGTATACAGTACCTGTCTCCTGCTCATACACCCACAGGCTAGATGTTTCTCCCTCTCTCTGTATACAGTACCTGTCTCCTGCTCATATACCCACAGGCTAGATGTTTCTCCCTCTCTCTCTGTATACAGTACCTGTCTCCTGCTCATACACCCACAGGCTAGATGTTTCTCCCTCTCTCTCTGTATACAGTACCTGTCTCCTGCTCATACACCCACAGGCTAGATGTTTCTCCCTCTCTCTGTATACAGTACCTGTCTCCTGCTCATATACCCACAGGCTAGATGTTTCTCCCTCTCTCTCTGTATACAGTACCTGTCTCCTGCTCATATACCCACAGGCTAGATGTTTCTCCCTCTCTCTCTGTATACAGTACCTGTCTCCTGCTCATATACCCACAGGCTAGATGTTTCTCCCTCTCTCTCTGTATACAGTACCTGTCTCCTGCTCATACACCCACAGGCTAGATGTTTCTCCCTCTCTCTGTATACAGTACCTGTCTCCTGCTCATATACCCACAGGCTAGATGTTTCTCCCTCTCTCTCTGTATACAGTACCTGTCTCCTGCTCATACACCCACAGGCTAGATGTTTCTCCCTCTCTCTGTATACAGTACCTGTCTCCTGCTCATACACCCACAGGCTAGATGTTTCTCCCTCTCTCTCTGTATACAGTACCTGTCTCCTGCTCATACACCCACAGGCTAGATGTTTCTCCCTCTCTCTGTATACAGTACCTGTCTCCTGCTCATATACCCACAGGCTAGATGTTTCTCCCTCTCTCTGTATACAGTACCTGTCTCCTGCTCATACACCCACAGGCTAGATGTTTCTCCCTCTCTCTCTGTATACAGTACCTGTCTCCTGCTCATATACCCACAGGCTAGGTGTTTCTCCCTCTCTCTGTATACAGTACCTGTCTCCTGCTCATACACCCACAGGCTAGATGTTTCTCCCTCTCTCTGTATACAGTACCTGTCTCCTGCTCATACACCCACAGGCTAGATGTTTCTCCCTCTCTCTCTGTATACAGTACCTGTCTCCTGCTCATACACCCACAGGCTAGATGTTTCTCCCTCTCTCTGTATACAGTACCTGTCTCCTGCTCATACACCCACAGGCTAGATGTTTCTCCCTCTCTCTCTGTATACAGTACCTGTCTCCTGCTCATACACCCACAGGCTAGATGTTTCTCCCTCTCTCTCTGTATACAGTACCTGTCTCCTGCTCATACACCCACAGGCTAGATGTTTCTCGTTCTCTCTCTATTTTTTATATATTTTTGATTCTTTATTTAACCAGGTAGGCTAGTTGAGAACAAGTTCTCATTTACAACTGCGACCTGGCCAAGATAAAGCATAGCAGTGTGAACAGACAACAGAGTTACACATGGAGTAAACAATAAACAAGTCAATAACACAGTAGAAAAAAAGAAAGAGTCTATATACATTGTGTGCAAAAGGCATGAGGAGGTAGGCTAATAGTGATAAATAGTGATAAATTATCAGATGGTCACGTGTAGGTAGAGATACTAGTGTGCCCACCTCTCTCTCTCTCTCTCTCTCTCTCTCTCTCTCTCTCTCTCTCTCTCTCTCACCATTTCTAATCCCCTGCTCGCTCTCCTTTCTCCAAAATATTTCAACAGAGACAGACATCCAGAGAGTTATTGCCTGTTATCCCAACTGATTTGATTGATTCGCCAAAAAACTCCAACTGTCCCAAACTTGTTTTTGGAGCTCTTTTTCAGACAAGCTTACACAGTCCCTAGTGTTGACTATATTAACCCCTTTCTCTCTGCAGCAGGTATCTGGCCCTCCCTCCACCAGTGCAGATGCATGGTGTATGATGGCTATATGAAGTCATCCCAGCCTCTCCTATCCCGCCGGTTACGTACCCCCATTGATCAGTGTTGAAGCTTTCACTCCAGATGGCCCCAGCGGCTGAAATTTACGGAGAACATTAGACCTGCCTGCAGACCGTACTGTTGGATACATCATAATGAAAGAGTGTGACGCTAGGGTGTTGCAGTGAGTCGGTGTGGGATGTAGCAGGGCTGTAAGTTATGACTGCTTTAATTGGTGTTTGTTAAGTGACGACGGTTAGGTCATCTCCATCCCTGTAGAGTGGCCCTGTCGTTACACATGGGCACATGCGTAAGCACAGGCACACGCACACGCACAGATAAGGCTCTAGCCCTCCCAGTCTCCAAAGTGCCCATTTCATATCAAATCAAATCAAATTGTATTGGCCACATATTATTTAGCAGGTGTTATTGCGGGTGTAGTGAAATGCTTGTGTTCCTAGCTCCAACAGTGCAGTAGTATCTAACAATACACAACAATACACACATTTAAAAGTAAAAGAATGGAATTAAGAAATATAGCAATATTAGGACGAGCAATGATGAGTGGCATTGACTAAAATACAGTAGAATAGAATACAGTATATACATGTGAAATGGGTAAAGAAGCATGTAAATATTATTCAAGTGACTAGTGTTCCATTATTAAAGTGACCAGTGATTCCAGGTCTATGTACATAGGACAGCAGCCTCTAAGGTGCAGGGTTGGGTAACCAGGTGGTAGCCAGCTAGTGGTGGCTATTTAACAGTCTGACGGCCTTAAGACGGAAGCTGTTTTTCAGTCTCTCGGCCCCAGCTTTGATGCACCTGTACTGTGCCTCACCTTCTGGATGATAGCGGGGTGAACAGGCTGTGGTTCAGGTGGTTGATGTCCTTGATATTTTTTGGCCTTTTTGGTCTTCCTGTAGGTGTCCTGGAGGGCAGATAGTGTGCCCCCGGTGATGCGTTGAGCAGACCGCACCACCCTCTTGAGAGCCATGCGGTTGCGGGCGGCACAGGTGCCGTACCAGGCAGTGATACAGCCTGACTGGATGCTCTCAATTGTGCATCTGTAAGAGTTTGTGAGTGTCTTAGGAGCCAAGCCACATTTCTTCAGCCTCCTGAGGTTGAAGAGGCACTGCCTTCTTCACCACTCTGTGTAGGTGGAATATTTCAGATTGTCAGTGATGTGTACACAGAGGAACTTGAAGCTTGCACCTTCTCCAATGTGGTCCCATCGGTGTGGATAGGGGCATGCTCCCTCTGCTGTCTCCTGAAGTCCACGATCAGCTCCTTCATTTTGTTGACGTTGAGGGAGAGGCTATTTTTCTGGTACCACTCCGCCAGGGCCCTCACCTCCTCCCTGTCGGCTGTCTCGTCATTGTTGGTAAGCAGGCCTACTTGTTGTCTCGTCTGCAAACTTGATGATTGAGTTGGAGGTGTGCGTGGCCATGCAGTCATGGGTGAACAGGGAGTACAGGAGGGGGCTGAGCACGCACCCTTGTGGAGCTCCTGTGTTAATGATCAGCTAATTTATTACGATATTTGTGAGGAAGAACAAGGCTACCCTTCTGGCAATGAGCACTCTGCAGACAGGCTGCTCTCCAAAGGGATGTCGCGTCGCCGACAGAAAATGCTTTCCATCGATCCTGCAATCTCCACTATAAGTAGGTCGTATGATTTAGTTTGCTCTGGTCTCCAGGGATGTGACAGGATATATCCCTAGTTGATATTGGCTGCTATTCATGAATGACTTTCAGCTCCAAATGCATGTGTTTAACAGTTTATTTCTGTAGCCTATCATACATTTTGAAAATGAATCACAGTTTATGGCTGTAATGGCCACTACATTTGCAGAGCTATTGTGTGCAAGCATTTTCACATGTGCACACACGTGCTTGTTCGTGCAAGTTTTGTACCACTCCTTTTTGGGGGTCACAGGTCAAAAAGTTTTAAAACCACTGGGATATACATGATAGTGGGAACAAATGGTACGGTTGGTAGACTACAGTATTTGTTACAGTCTTTAATTTGGACTGGAATTGTGTTAGTCTTTGTTAATAATTGCAGCATTTATTCCAGTTCAATATTGTTTCGCAAACTACTTGAGTCATCAGATTGCTGCTTTCCCCTCTTCTTGTAATACACTACCATTAAAACGTTGGAGGTCACTTAGAAATCTCCTTGTTTTTTAAAGAAAAAAAACATTTTTTGTCCGTTAAAATGACATCAAATGTATCAGAAATACAGTGTAGACATTGTTAATGTTGTAAATGAGTATTGTAGCTGGAAACATCAGATTTTTGTCTACATAGGCATACAGAGGCCCATTACCAGCAACCATCACTCCTGTGTTCCATTGGCACATTGTGTTAGCTAATCCAAGTTTAGAATTTTAAAAGGCTAATTGTTCATTAGATAACATAATTGCAAAATGGTTACCACAGCTGAAAACTGTTATGCTGATTAAAGAAGCAATAAAACTGGCCTCTTAAACTAGTTGAGTATCTGGAGCATCAGCATTTGTGGGTTTGATTACAGGCTCAAAATGGCCAGAAACAAATAACTTTCTTCTGAAACTCCTCAATCTATTCTTGTTCTGAGAAATTAAGACTATTCCATGCGAGAAATTGCCAAGAAACTGAAGATCTCGTACAACGCTGTGTACTACTCCCTTCACAGAACAGTGCAAACTGGCACTAACCAAAATAGAAAGAGGAGTGGGATGCCCCGGTGCTGAGCAAGAGGTCATTTACATTAGTGTCTAGTTTGAGGAACAAACGCCTCACAAGTCCTCAACTGGCAGCTTCAATAAATAGTACCCGCAAATCACTAGTCTCATCGTCAACAGCGAAGAGGCAACTCTGGAATTGCAACGGTTTTCTTGTGTCGAAGGAGAGGCGGATCAAAACGCAGCGTGGTTATTATTCATGGTTCTTTAATAAAGAAACTATACATGAATAGACTAACAAAACCAAGAAATGTGAAAAACCAAAACAGCCCTATCTGGTGCAACCACAGAGACAGGAACAATCACCCACAAAACCCAACACCAAACAGGCTACCTAAATATGGTTCCCAATCAGAGACAATGACTAGCACCTGCCTCTGATTGAGAACCATATCAGGCCAAACACAGAAACAGAGTTGCAATGAAAAAGTCATATCTATGTTCAGGATCTTGGGCAAAAGAACAATCTTAATATTTTCTATTTATTGGCCAGTCTGAGACATGGCTTTTTCTTTGCAATAACAAGGGCATTTCTAAATGACCCCAAACTTTTGAACGGTCGTGTAATTGCTCGAAAGGGTCTGTGACCGCGGTTGCATGGTTTGCACGGCCCCCGTGTCTGCACACACACACACAGCAGGGGTTGGAATCAATTCAGAACTGAGGTGAAAATAGCAAAGCATTTCAAGGAACAGAAAAATTTTATGCGGGACTAAAAGCTGTATTCAATGCGGGACTAAAAGCTGTATTCAATGCGGGACTAAAAGCTGTATTCAATGCGGGACTAAAAGCTGTATTCAATGCGGGACTAAAAGCTGTATTCAATGCGGGACTAAAAGCTGTATTCAATGCGGGACTAAAAGCTGTATTCAATGCGGGACTAAAAGCTGTATTTAATGCGGGACTAAAAGCTGTATTTTAAACTGCTGTATAACATTATTTTACTTCCCAGGCATTTTTAGTCCCGCATTAAAACACAACAAAGCACCTGTGCAAAGCCTTATTCCAGTGTCTGCCTGGAAGCTGAAAATCTTTGCCTGTGCGTGTACATGTTTAGACTACCTACCCCAAGCTTGATTGAAAAGATAGGGAGACAGATTTTTAATTAGCTAGAGAATAATTCACTTTTTCAAAGCTAGCTAAGGATACCACACGCCTAGTTATCACGTTCCACATTGGATTTATTAACTGTAAAAAGGTAAGGCATGTTTTTCATTTTGTTGCCACTCTGCACACACAAGCTTGTTAGCTATCTAGTTCAAGCTTGTTAGCTAGCTAGCTCATAGGACATGCAAAGTTCCTCCATAGAAGCCTCTCCTCCTAGGTATAAATCTGTGGACCTAATTCAGATAAAGCATGTCATAACAAGATGCCCAGCTCTTCAAGCCTCCTCCTCAACCCTCTCTTGCTCTCTCACGCCACCCGTAGCCATAGGCTACACTTGTCTGTCCATCACGTATCTAAACAACTAGGTGTTGCTGGCCTGCTCTATCCACACTGATTGGTGAAGTCTTTTAATGAGCTAAATGTAAAAATATTTAATTTCTCAGGTTAAAAAAACGAACCGAATGGAACAATATTAACCGGTACTTTTTGGCGGTCAAACCAATTCAGAACTTTATATTGCTGATGGAAACAGGGGAACAAAAGAAGAAAAAAAATGTGGTTCTGTTCAGAAAGAAACAAATGGAAAATAATTTTGATTCCAACCCCTGTCACACACACACAAGCAGATGCACACATGCACCTGGAAATGCACGCACACATGCCTAAGCTACTGTATAAGGTGCATAAATACAGAAAAGTTGGGCCACCGTATCTACAATTCTGTGTGCGCCCACATCCTGTTATTTGAATGTGATTGAATGCTACTTGAATGACATCTCATTTGATTTGGTAAAAAAAAACCTGCCTGTGCGTGAAATCACACTATAGGTGTTCCATACAGAACTCACAGGTTTACTTGGTTTACTTGTGAAACGTGATTTTGTGGCCTGGCTGGGATGTCATTGTGCTGAGTATTTTTCCTGCTCCTGTTTATTGCAAGCCACTTTCTATTATGCCAAATCCCTTTGAATGAGAGGTTGACACGGGATACCTCAGCAATATTGCTCTGGCTTTGGTAATTAAGTTTACAGATGAAATATGTGTATGCAGGTGAGGGAGGAGGCCGAAAACTCACAGAGCTGTGTGGGGAAAGTGCTGAGGTAAACCGTTCCCCCCCCCCCCCCCCCCCCCGCGCAGGTTTAATGTTGCTGGGCACTGAGGAGAACCCTCAACTAAAACAGCAGGGGTGTGTCGATGGACCAGAGGAGGGGGTCAGGGAGGATTTATGAAGTTATTGATCGGTCCGTTTGGCTATAGCTAACCTTGGCCGTCATGCAGGCCCGGCAAAATACACATTTTTCAGGGAGTCTTTTTTTCATTGTATTTTTTTCTGCACACTCCACCAAATATTAATCTCCTAATTTTTTATTTTTAATCCCAGACAGAGGGGGAGAATGAATGCCTCTATCTGGGCAGGGCCATGGTAAATAATTAAAATTTAAAATGGATTGTTTGTGCCCGAGCCGGGATTTATGGGATTGGGGCTCCGCCGCACCCCCCCGGGGGACCCACTCCCACGTCTGCACACCGCCCGCGTTCCCGTGTGCTAAGCATTTTTTCACATTATTCCTCACCTAATATGCTAAGGAGAAGAGGGGATGAGGGGATGGGGGGGAAAGATGTAAGGGGCGCGCTTTGTTAAATGACTTCTATGATATTTTATTATTTTTTGCAAATCAATGGATTGGAACCTTCCCCCTCCATCCCTCCCACCACATGCCTCTAATATTTATTTCAATGTCCTGTCAATAAATATAACAAGGTTAGTTTTATATCAGTTTACCCAGTGAATTGAATTTGGGGGAAATTATATTTGCTGCGCCCGATTTAAAAAACGGAATCGATAAGGGGGAAACTAAAGCCCACCTCCCTTTCTTCCTCCCCTCCTCTCACTGTTCCTCTAACCTCCTAACGCTCTCCACTGTACCGCAGGGGAAGATGGAAGATGTTAATGCATGTTACACAGTTGATCTGGGTCATTCTTTACCTCTTGACTTACAAATTACAACCCCTCCCCTCACCAGCCCCATACCTTCATCCCCCCTGTCGGAGTTACAAACGGGGGAAACGTCATCGGCCCCCCCAACTGTGGTTGCACCCAAGACGTCTTGCCTTCCTTGTCTGTCCACACGACTAATGCACCCTGGGAAAAACACATAATGGTCCTTCAGTTAAATTAACGAGGGGGGAAAATGTTCCTTGTGTAACGTGTTTTTTTTTACAACACGGTCCATTGTGTATGTATGTGGGTGTTGTGGTAATGATCATTTACTTCATGTAATCCGAGCACATCAAGATGGATCTCTCTTGTCACCTGTGGCTTTCTTCTTTATGTACCCTCTAAAATAACAATGGACCTTTGTCACTATAGAACATACTGTATAACAATCATTATCCATTCGTAAATTGGTTTGATTGACATATACTGTGCTGTATGTCTAGTATCCTTCTTGATGTCTGTGTTTCCCCTAAAATGAGTTTCTCCTAAATGTAGTGTATGTTCTTGATCTTTAACTCTGTATGCCACTGAATGCTGTTGCCCTATCGACTGTTGCTGGCAAAGTTCAAATGCCCTCCATAGTCTTCCTGAAGTGTTTTCTGTGAACGCTGAGATAACCTTGTTGGTTCTATCTTAATAATTAAAGGATTGTGGTATGAAGTGCCACTCTATTCCTTTATTTATGAGAGACCCATAAGAGAACCATCGACACAGTAAAGTGATTGTGTTGAAGCTACGAGAGTCCTTGATCTTTCGCACAAGGGTTTGAATTTCCAGGCCGTTTTAAATATCAATGTAGTGCCACACCCACGCCCCTCTGCCCACACCACCGTCTCTGCTCTAAGTACACATGCAGATTATCATCAGACCTTTAAAGTCTCTCTGTGAGGAGCTGTGATCCAACACACATCAGTCACACACTAACACACTGTCACGTTCTGACCTTTATTTCCTTTGTTTTGTCATTATTTAGTATGGTCAGGGCGTGAGTTGGGGTCTGTTTGTTTTTCTATGATTTTGGGATTTCTATGTTTCGGCCTAGTATGGTTCTCAATCAGAGGCAGGTGTCATTAGTTGTCTGATAGAGAATCATACTTAGGTAGCCTGGGTTTCACTGTTTGTTTGTGGGTGTTTGTTTCCGTGTTCAGTGTTTTTCACCACACGGTACTGTTTTGGTTTTCGTTCGTTTCACCATTATTGTTTTGGTATCAGTTGTGTTCATGTTGAGTATTTCTTATTAAAAGAACCATGGACACTTACCACGCCACATATTGGTCCTCCGATCCTTCTCGCCTCTCCACTTCAGAGGAAGAGGAGGAAAACCTTTACAGAAACACCCACCAACCAAGGACCAAGTGGCATGGTAACAGACAGCGGCAGCAGCAGCAGCAGCGGCCAGCATCACAGGACTCCTGGACATGGGAGGAGACTTTGAACAGAGAAGGACCCTGGGCACTGGAGGCAGTGAAAGCTGAGCGGCGGTGATATGAGGAGGCAGCACGGCAGCGCGACAGGTACGAGAGGCAGCCCCAAAGTGTTTGGGGGGCGGCACACGAGGTGTGGGGCTAAGCCAGGTAGCAGACCTGAGCTCACTCCTCATGCTTATTAAGAGCAGCGCGTTACTGGTCAGGCACCGTGTTATGCGGTTAAGCGCACGGTGTCACCAGTACGTGCCTATAGCCCGGTGCGCTATAGGGCAGCACCCCGAAAGTTTCATGCGAGTGTGGGCATCCAGCCAGGGCGTATGGTGCCTGCTCAGCGTGTCTGGTCACTGGTACGCCGTTTCGGTCCAGGGTATCCTACGCCGGCTCTGCGTGCTGTGTCTCCAGGGCGCTGGGAGGGTGCAGTGCGTCCTATGCCTGCGCTCCGCTCGTGCTGGGCAAATGTGGGAGTGGAGCCTAAGGGAGAGGTGCGCGTAGTAGGCACTAGATCTCTCCAGTCTGGGGGAGTGGTGCCAAGGCTGAGCACCAGAGCTCCAGTGCTCCCCCACAGCCCGGTCCTTCAGGTGCCTCCTCCTAACACCAAGCCTCCTGGAGGTCTCCCCAGCCTGTTGGGTCCTGTGGCAGCTCCACGCACCAGGCTGTCTCTCTGTCTCCTCCCTACAGATGTTCCCGTCTGTCCAGAGCGGCTAGAGTCTCCCGTCTGTCCAGAGCGGCTAGAGTCTCCCGTCTGTCCAGAGCGGCTAGAGTCTCCAGTCTGTCAGGAGCCGCCAGAGCCGCCACTCTGTCATGAGCCGCCAGAGCCGCCAGTCTGTCATGAGCCGCCAGAGCCGCCAGTCTGTCATGAGCCGCCAGAGCCGCCAGTCTGTCATGAGCCGCCAGTCAGCATGGAGCCGCCAGAGCCGCCAGTCAGCCAGGATCTTCCAGAGCCGCCATTCAGCCAAGATCTGCCAGAGCGGCCATTCAGCCAGGATCTGCCAGAGCCGCCATTCAGCCAGGATCTGACAGAGCCGCCATTCAGCCATGATCTGCCAGAGCCGCTCGTCAGCCAGTCGAGAGCTGCCCTTCAGTCCCGAGCTACCCATCAGTCCCGAGCTGCCCCTCAGTCCCGAGCTGCCCCTCAGTCCTGAGCTGCCCCTCAGTCCGGAGCTGCCCCTCAGTCCAGTGGGGCCATTTAGCAGGGTCGCCGTGTTTAGGAGGCCACAGAGGCGGACAATGAGGCGGAGAAAGACTGTGGTGTAGTGGGGTCCACGTTCCGCGCCAGAGCCGCCACCGTGGACAGACACCCACCCAGACCCTCCCCTATAGGTTAAGGTTTTGCGGCCGGAGTCCGCACCTTTGGGGGGGGGGGGGGGCGTACTGTCACGTTCTGACCTTTATTTCCTTTGTTTTGTCATTGTTTAGTATGGTCAGAAAACCTTTACACACACGCACGGACATACTATATGAACATGCACAGACATATTGTATGAACATACACACACACACACACACACACACACGCAAAGACATACAGTACTGTGTCACACAATAGCAGACACACACATTCCCTCTCTCTTTCTCTCACCCCCCCCAACCCCCTCCCCCCACACACACACACTCCTCTCCATCACACACACTTCCATACCACCTACACCAGCAACACCAATGATTTGTCAACGTGGCTAACCGCGGATACCTAATCCGTCAATCCTGGTGTAATTCTCCCAAGCATCAGTGGCACACGTGTGTCGGAGGCACGAAGACCAGGAGCCTCCACTGCCGGGGCCTCTGCAGAATCAATTACTCCCTGGGCGGGCGTGTCAGGAAGAGGGTGAGAGCCCATATATCCACCAGGGAATCATTTTGGAGAGACGGGAGGTAGAGGAGGAACAAAGTGGAGGCAGGCAAATCTGGGTTCAAATACTATTCGAAATCATTTCAAATACTTGACTGAGCAAGTTGGGCTTGATTGAGCTTACCTGGCACAATCGACCAATGGAATTGTCGCAAAAAGGCAAACGCCATCCATCTGCTTAATCAAATGCTCAAAGAAGTTGAAACTTCAAAGAGGATTTGAACCCAGGTCTGGAGGGAAGGGAGGACTGCTTGCATCAGGCCCATCCACCACAGCCAGCAGCCAGAAGTCCTAATCCTCATGGTAACGCGGAGCCCCATCTCCTCACATTACTGCGCCGATACACTTCTCAATCTGCCAGGCCGCGTTCTCATTAGGTCTGTATTAGCTCACCCTCCCTGAGCCCGCTGCCAAATTGCCATGATCACAAGCACAGTGGAAAACAGTATACCTGTTCCACAGACAGTACCACACAGAGTCTGTTGTCATCCACAAGGATATCTATTGGGGCTGCTGTGGTTACGTTTGAGCTGAAAGTCTAAAGTCCAAAAATATCAACTGTGTCATGGGGTTTGTCGTTGTTTTTAAATTAAGGATGAAGCAATCAGAGTGAAAGCTACTATACTATAATTATGTGTGTAATGCTGTGAGAGAGAGATGGGGAGCGAGAGTTTGTGTGTGTGCATGTGTTTGTGCGTGCGCGCAAGTTCAAGTGTGTTCAGGTGTGTTGTGAGTGCACGTGGCGTGCGTGCATGCATGTGTATGCCCAACAAGATATCACAGTCTCACGTCATTTCTTGACGTCCTTGGATTAAACATCTATTTTTGACTAGTAAACAGACTTAATCTCCTTGACGTCCTGTATTTAGGCACACGGCTCCCGCATGAGTTCCAGACAATTTAGGCTCGCAGAAAACAACTCTACGGTTAAGTTAAGGCATTAAGTCCAACTGGGTTAAGTTAAGAGTTAAAGGAACATTTCCAAAATGTTCATTATCATATTCCTCATCTCCAGCACCACCACAACATCAACATATGTGACAATGACGCGTTTCTATGTTTTGTGGTAAAAATAAATAAAGGAAGATAAGTGTTTCCAATGACATCATCGGTGTTCATCTTGTCATTTTAGCCAATTATGAGTAGGAAGTGTCTACTAATTGGTTGATGATGCCATTGGAAACACATATCTTTCTCTATCTTTTTTTACTACAAAAACATAGAAATGCGCCATTATCACATATGTTGATGTTGGTGCTGGAGATAATGAATATGAAGTTTAAAATGGTGGCTTGGGTTAAAACAGAAACAACTCTAGTGTGAAGTCCAGGCATTAAGGTTTGGGTTAGGGCTATATTTAAGAATATATATTTTATTCATTTAGCAGACGCTCTAATCCAGAGCAATTTATAGTTAGCACATTCATCTTAAGATAGCTAGGTGGTAAAACCACGTATCTCAGTCATAGGAAGCACATTTTCCCTCAATAAAGTAGCTATTAACAGAAAAACAGAAAACCAACTCCACGGTTAAGTTTAGCCAGTTAAGTTTAGACTGCCGTTGCTAACTCACTGTTCCGTAGACCATGTGTTTAATTCCAGCTCCGGGCACTTTAGCCTCTAGCGGACGGTTTTGACTGCGTCTCCCGACGTCCTTGGAACCTGTAAAAAAAGTCAAATCTCACCTTGAATCTGGAGTGTTCTCTCTGCGTATGCCTGTGTGCGTGTGTGTGTTGTGTGTGAGAGAGGAGGGATACGATTATGTGTTAAAATATGGAGAGAGAAAAGCTTCACCTCTGTTGACACACCTGCCCGGCCCACACCCTCCTCCTCTTCTCCTCACCACTCTCTCTCTCTCTCTCGCCAAACTGTGAGACGATATCGCCAGAAGGCTCTGTGCTCAAATATTGATATTATACACAGACTATACCAAACATTAGAAACACCTTCCCTCAGAACAGCCTTACTTCATCGGGACATTGACTCTACAAGGTGTCGAAAGTGTTTGCAGAGATGCTGGCCCATGTTGACTCCAATGCTTCCCACAGTTGGCTGGTGTCCTTTGGGTGGTGGACCATTCTTGATACACACTGGAAAGCTGTTGAGGGTGAAAAACCCAGCTGCCCCTACTACCATTCCCTGTTCAAAGACACTTCAATATTTTGGCTTGCCCATTCACCCTCTGAATGGCACACATACACAATCCATGTTTCAATTGTCTCAAGGCTTAAAAATCCTTCTTTAACCGGTCTCCTCTGCCTTCATCTACACTGATTGAAATGGATTTAACAAGTGACCTCAGTAAGGGATCATAGCTTTCGTCTGGATTCACCTGGTCAGTCTACGTCATGGAAAGAGCAGGTGTTCTTAATGTTTTGTACACTCAGTGTATATTATTACTATTATTATATCATTGATATATAATTCATTAATTAATTGTTATAATTGTTATAATTATTATATATTATGTATTGATATTATATAATGATATTGATATATAGATATAAAGTTCAGCTTATGATCAAGAAAAGCTGTTTTCTGTTTATTAAAACTCAAATATAGAGATATATTCTGTGAAGTACATTCACGGCTACACATTCAGATTCTTTTTTTTGAGGAATAATGTACAGTATTTCCCATTTGTGGAAGAGTTTTGAGAAGAAACAAAAACGTGGATCAGTTTTACAGGCTTCATAGAATGACATTGCGAGAATATTATAAGATGTTAGAATTCTAAGTCGCTCAGAGTATCAGAAGTGACATCAGTCAGAAGTGTTGTCCTTGAGCATGGTCACAACAAACTTACATTTCATTCTAAGACATTCTGTTTTGATCCATAGGGGGCATTCCACAATCAGGTTTGGAAACAACTTCTTCAACTCTGAGCGTGGATGATTTGTCATGTATTTCTGTTTGGAATAGTGGTGAAAACCGACAAAACACATTTCTGCCGGATGTGTTAAATTGTAATTCAGTGTTTTTCATGTTGCTCTTCAACAGCCCCATGCTGTTTCTGCCACCCCAAGCACCCCAGATAGAAAGTGTTGATCTGTAAACCATGAAAAACTGGCATTACTAAATAATGAGTACAATGTTGTCCACCACAACATACAGTGGCCAAAATATTGTCCTCTATGTAGATAAAATGTGCCTAAAATGTCAAATAAATTACAGCAAATAAGTCATTTAATAGGATATGAGTAGGAAAGTATTGATGAATACTCACTGTTCTTGAAAACGGAACACAGGTGTATAAGGCTCCGCACAAAACAAAAGCAGTCATGTCAATTGAACCGTAAACGTCAAGAAAAAGCCTAGTATATTAACAATCATGACAATGAGAAAGCTTGACTAGTGAAAAGCTATTTGAATTACATACGAAGCATTCGTTATGGCACGTATACAATAAACAATGGAATAACTAAGACTAAATCCATTGTAGAAGCCCATGCATGGAAGTAGCTTCATTTATGTGAAAGATGCATGTCCAGCCTACTCCTACTTTAGAATATGCTCCTTGATTTTTTTCAAACACATGTCATTTCAACCCGGTTTCAGATACTTTCGTATTATTCTTTACCTAAATCCGAAACACTCCATTTAGTATTATATGTTACATTTCCTATGGTATGTATTTATTTGTGGATGTCCATCACCCATTTTGTATGAAATGTTACGAATTTGCAAAATGTACATTGTATTACGAATTAGAAAAATATACGACGTGTAACGAATTTTAGCTAGGTGGCTAACGTTGGCTGGCCTGCAAACGTTAGCTAGGCTAGGGGTTAGGGTTAGGCCTTAGGGTTGAGGTTAGGATTAAGTTTAGGGTAAGGTTAAAGGGTTGAGGTTAGGGTTAGGGTTAGGTGAAGGGTTAGCTAACATGCTAAGTAGTTGCAAAGTAGCTAAAAAGTAGTAAGTAGTTGAAAGTTGCCAACTAAAATGCTAAAGTTGTCCGTGATGAGATTCAAACGGGCAACATTAGGGTTGCTAGACGTTCGCCGTATACGCCCACCCATCTGCACCGACCAACCACCCTGCTTTCTTTTTTTGCCTGAGGTAACCATCTGTCTTATGTAACCATACCAAACGTAACATATCATTTTAATTTGAGTGTCCCAGATTTAAATTTACTATGTTACTTCTAGTCTATGAGACCAGGCTGATCATTTTCAGAGTAGGGCAATAGTGTTTTCTCCTGGATGTGGGGGGGAGAGAACCAGGTAGAGAGGAAGAGAACAGGAGGAAAGGAAGGAGGGAGAACAGGAGTGTAGGAAAGGGGAGGATTGGAGAGCAGAGCAGAGGAGCAGGGAGGAGGGGGGAGTTGAGGGAAGAGAACAGGGAAGCAGAGGGGATAGAGGGAGGACAGAGAAAGACAGTGGAAGAGAAGGGAGAAAGAGGGGAGGAGAGGGGAGAATGACAGCATCTCAGGGTTGGTTTGGGTCTCAGGTCATCAAATATCCATGGCGAGGAAGCGAGGGGGAAGACGGGGAGGAGAGGAAAGCCCAGCACCTCCCAAACTTCTACCCTCATCACCAGCATCCTGACTCCATCCTGAATCCACAGTACCCCAAACCACTGGAGACTCTCTCTCTCTCTCTCTCTCTCTCTCTCTCTCTCCACATACATACTCTCTCTCTCTAAACATACATACTCCCTCTCTCTCTCTCTCTTTCTATCACTCTCTTTCTTTCTCTCTCTCTCTCTACACATACACACACTCTCTCTTTCTCTCTTTCTCTGTCTGTACACATACACACACTCTCTCTCTCTCTCTCTCTCTCTCTACACATGCACACAAACACTTTCTCTCTCTCTCTTTCTCTCTCTCTCTACACATACACACACTCTCTCTCTCTTTCTTTCAACACATACACACACACTTTCTCTCTCTACACATACACACAAACACACACTCTCTCTCAATTTCAATTCAATTCAATTTGCTTTATTGGCATGACGTAACAATGTACGTATTGCCAAAGCTTGTTTTGGATATTTACAATATACATTTTTTAAATGAGAATCGAAATTGTCAACGGGACAACAGTAACAACAATAACCAAGTGTCAAAATAACCATACATTGAACAATAACAATAAGCATACAGTAGAGGACATGTGCAGGTTGATTGGTCTGTCAGACACTGTCCCTCAACTTGTGGCAGGCAGCAGTGTAGTGCGCTGCCTTGAACCTTGAATAAGGGTTACAAATTTGGGGAAATGACACTCTCTAATTGTTTTATATTTTTGACATTTTGTCAGGAAATGCAGCTCCGTCTCAGGTTCTGCTGTTGTGCAGTGGTTGCACAGCCTTTCCTCTACAGGGAGACAGGGTTTTCCTGTGTCTACCCTTCTCTCTCTCTCTCTCTCTCTCTCTCTCTCTCTCTCTCTCTCTCTCTCTTTCTCGCTATCTACACATACACTCTCTCTTTCTCTCTCTCTCTCTCCCCTCCTATGAACATCTATTAATAGCTTCCAGCAGGCTGTATTAACATGCATGGAACTCTCCTTGTACTATTAATAGGACATTATTAATAGGACATGTCCAAATCACTGCTGTCGTATTAAGAGCTAACCGCTAAAGCACAGAGTTTAAGTGCTAACCGAGCATGCCTGGTTTATTATGCCTTGTGTGAATAATAAAATACTCTTCCTTCTCTCTCTCTCTCTCTCTCTCTTTTCTCCCTCTCTTTTTTTCACTCCCCTACCACTCTCTTTTACATAGCAGTCTCTCAGCTCTCCATACATGGGTGAACTTGGCAGGGGCACTTTGTTTGAACACTGAGTAGATTGCCTTGTATCGTGAATATTTAACTTTCTCTGGCAGACCGGGTCTAACGTCGTTACGGGGAGATTAAGGGCCAGGATGATTACCTGAGGATGGGCTCCAGTAAGGATTCTCTCTCTCTCTCTCTCTCTCTCTCTCTCTCTCTCTCTCTCATACTCCCCTCGCTCTCTCTTTTCTCTCTCTTTTGTGCAGAGGAGAAGGACTCCTGGGAAAATGTCTTCATGTAACACCAAGCAGCGCTTGGAAAAGCCAGGTGACTGAAGTGTCCCGCTAAACTGTGTGTTCCGCTTCTTCTGTCTTCCCTCTGGTGGTTGCTTCACTTCCTCCTCGCCTCGTGTGCTCAGTTGAGTGTTAGCACTGCATGTTATTAAACCACACTTTAAACTATCGCATATATTCCTTATCATGTGTCTCAGAGTAGAAGTGCAGATCTAGGATTAGGTCCCCCATGCCCATATAACCATACACATTTTGATTTAATAGGCTAAACCAGTTCTTACCAGCTCTGAGAGTTTGTGAATATGGACCCAGACCTCAACTCCGATTTGTGATCCGCGTCAAGGTGTCTATGTATAGGCAAGCATACACACTGTAATGCTGTATCCTATCAGAAACGGCCTCTGCCTACTGTAGCCTATCAGAAACGGCCTCTGCCTACTGTAGCCTATCAGAAACGGCCTCTGCCTACTGTAGCCTACCCATAGACATGGCACTGATTCCTCTGTCTTCTACATTTCTCAACACGGATGTTGGACAGCCTGACAAGGCCACGGTTTATAATGGGGAATAGGCTGCTAGGCTTTTCCATAATTGTATCAGGAGGTCAAGGCCTTATGGCCAGACGGGCCACCACTATATTTTCCCCATTATTTCTGAAGGAAGTTGATTATTGATTGGAAAAGGCAGACCTGATTGAGTGGGAGTGGGAGTGGGAGTGGGAGTGGGAGTGGGAGTGGGAGTGGGAGTGGGAGTGGGAGTGGGAGTGGGAGTGGGAGTGGGAGAGAGAGGGAGAGAGAGAGGGAGAGAGGGAGAGAGGGAGAGAGAGAGAGAGAGCTCAATAAAGGATGACTGAAGCATAGGTTTATATTGACTCTATTTTCTCTGAATCTCTCTGACCTCCTCTGTCCTATACCTTATTCCTCTCTCTTTCTTACCTTCCTTATCTTTCTTTTTTTTCTGCCTGTCCTCTGTGTTCTTATACCCTTTCTCTCTCTCAGTCCCGCCCCTCTCTCAGTCTATCTCTCTCCCTCTCTCAGTCTATCTCTCTCTCTCTCTCTGTCCCCCTCTCTCTCTCTCTCTACCCCACTCTCCTCCTCTCACTCGCCTGTGTGTGTGTGTGTGTGTGTGTGCGTGTGTGTGTGTGTGTGTGTGTGTGTGTGTGTGTGTGTGTGTGTGTGTGTGTGTGTGTGTGTGTGTGCGTGTGTGTGTCTTGGTGTGTGTGTGTGTGTGTGTGTCTTGGTGCATGGGGTAAGTTCTTGTGGTATTGACAGGCCCCTTGCATGTCCCGGCCCCTCCAGAGTTTGAGTTTGATATCATAATGTCTAAGAGAAGGACTCGTTAAAGCAAATCACCATGCATTTGACAAGCAGGTCACGCATTATTTTGAGTTAATAATTTTACTAATATACAACCTCGACCCCCAATGACCCCCCCCCCCCCACCCACCCAACCACCCACCCAACCACCCACCCAACCACCCACCCAACCACCCACCCAACCACCACTACCGTCATCAGCGACAGATTGCCTCAGGGAGACTACTATGTCTGATTCACACTGAACCAAAGTGTCACGGTTACAGTAACTATGGTGGACGCGTATCCAGGCAAGTCCAGTGCAGGTGGGCTTGGCTTGGTTTGGCTCTATAGCGTGAATCAGGCTCCAGATTCCTCTCTATTTGCCCACTCCTTAAACTTAACAGGGGTTGAGTGGGGGAGCGATGTGTGTATAACGACAACATTCTAGGTCTCCCTATAGTGCTTAAGTACTGTGATGACGTCATGGATTAATTATTCATTGACATGCAGTACCAGTCAAAAGTACACAATTTTCTACATTGTAGAAGACATCAAAACTATGAAATAACACATATGGAGTCGCATAGTAACCCATAAAAGTGCTAAACAAATCAAAATATACTTTAGATTTTTGATTCTTCAAAGGAGCCACCCTTTGCACACTCCTGGCGTTCTCTCAGCCAGCTTCATGAGGTAGTCTGGTACTGTAGGTCTGTATAAAGTAATCAAGAGGGATCTGAGCAGTGAAAGATACTGTCTCTGTTCTTTTACTGATTCTTTCACTCTTCTTTTACTGATTCTTTCACTCTATCTGTTCTTTTACTGATTCTTTCACTCTCTCTGTTCTTTTACTGATTCTTTCACTGTCTCTGTGGTTCTTGTTCCTGAAAACGAAAGAGTTTTGAGTGATATTAAAAGTCCATACAGGGGCAATGATGCAAACAAAATCTTAAGTAAATGTCCTTTTCCTGATTATTGTAAGCTGTGAGCAAGACTTACCCTGTGAGCAAGACTTACCCTGTGAGCAAGATTTACCCTGTGAGCAAGACTTACCCTGTGAGCAAGACTTACCCTGTGAGCAAGACTTACCCTGTGAGCAAGACTTACCCTGTGAGCAAGACTTACCCTGTGAGCAAGACTTACCCTGTGAGCAAGACAGCCTGTGAGCAAGATTTACCCTGTGAGCAAGACTTACCCTGTGAGCAAGACTTACCCTGTGAGCAAGACTTACCCTGTGAGCAAGACTTACCCTGTGAGCAAGACTTACCCTGTGAGCAAGACTTACCCTGTGAGCAAGACAGCCTGTGAGCAAGATTTACCCTGTGAGTAAGACTTACTCTGTGAGCAAGACTTACCCTGTGAGCAAGACTTACCCTGTGAGCAAGACTTACCCTGTGAGCAAGACAGCCTGTGAGCAAGATTTACCCTGTGAGTAAGACTTACTCTGTGAGCAAGACTTACCCTGTGAGTAACACTTACCATGTGAGCAAGACTTACCCTGTGAGCAAGACTTACCCTGTGAGCAAGACTTACCCTGTGAGCAAGACTTACCCTGTGAGCAAGACTTACCATGTGAGCAAGACTTACCCTGTGAGCAAGACTTACCCTGTGAGCAAGACTTACCCTGTGAGCAAGACTTACCCTGTGAGCAAGACTTACCCTGTGAGCAAGACTTACCATGTGAGCAAGACTTACCATGTGAGCAAGACTTACCCTGTGAGCAAGACTTACCATGTGAGCAAGACTTACCCTGTGAGAAAGACTTACCCTGTGAGCAAGACTTACCCTGTGAGCAAGACTTACCCTGTGAGCAAGACTTACCCTGTGAGCAAGACTTACCCTGTGAGCAAGACTTACCATGTGAGCAAGACTTACCATGTGAGCAAGACTTACCCTGTGAGCAAGACTTACCATGTGAGCAAGACTTACCCTGTGAGAAAGACTTACCCTGTGAGCAAGATTTATCCTGTGAGCAAGACTTACCCTGTGAGCAAGACTTACCCTGTGAGCAAGATTTACCCTGTGAGTAAGACTTACCCTGTGAGCAAGATTTACCCTGTGAGCAAGACAGCCTGTGAGCAAGATTTACCCTGTGAGTAAGACTTACTCTGTGAGCAAGACTTACCCTGTGAGTAACACTTACCCTGTGAGCAAGATTTACCCTGTGAGCAAGACAGCCTGTGAGCAAGATTTACCCTGTGAGTAAGACTTACTCTGTGAGCAAGACTTACCCTGTGAGTAACACTTACCCTGGGAGTAAGACTTAAGATTTACAAGACTTACCCTGTGAGCAAGATTTACCCTGTGAGTAAGACTTACCCTGTGAGCAAGATTTACCCTGTGAGCAAGACAGCCTGTGAGCAAGATTTACCCTGTGAGTAAGATTTACCCCGTTAGCAAGATTTACCCTGTGAGCAAGATTCACCCTGTGAGCAAGATTTACCCTGTGAGCAAGACAGCCTGTGAGCAAGATTTACCCTGTGAGCAAGACTTACCCTGTGAGCAAGACTTACCCTGTGAGCAAGATTTACCCTGTGTCCCCTAGAATGGTTTAGGGGCTAATGATAGTGTGTGTGTGTGTGTGTTGGGATTGTTGGTTTGTGTACTTAGCCCCTGTGTCCTGACCTGCTACTAATTGGCTCCAATGCAGAGCACCCCTCCACTCCACTTCACAGAGGCACAGGGTGTCCCCCCCCCCCCTACTTTTTCCTCCTATCCCCTCTGCCCCCTCTCCTACTCACCCCACCACACTCAGGGGGACCTGCTTGATCCCCATCCCCCTCTCTCTACCCTGGGCACCTGCTTCTTGGGCCGGGTGTGTATGAAACATCACACATCTTTTAAAGCAGATGTAAGGCAGGTTCATCGTAACTCTTGATCAACGCGATTGTAAGTTGCTCTGCATAGGAGTGTCTGCTAAATGTCTACCTGGTAGAATAAAGCTGCTGATCAAATATTTATTTGTTAATTAAATGAATAGAAACCTCACTAATCCAATGTATTTGTTATCTAAAGTGTAGAAACATTGATTTGGCACTGTAGTGCATATTTCCTGTAGTGCGTGATAAGGACATAGGAAGCTTTTTAGGTCTGGTAGCCAGCTCATGCCCCACAGAGTTTCCTCCCCGTTCAAGGTGGAGAGCTCAGCCACGTACGACCTAAGGGGCCACTTACAAACACATGAATATGCCCCTACCCAGACACAAAGAGATGCCACTTTAGACACCTGCAGATGCTGTCGCACACACACACACACACACACACACACACACACACACACACACACACACACACACACACACACACACACACACACACACACATGTAGAAACACACATATATGCACACATACTGTATGCACACACGCAACCTCACATACACATGCACATACGCACACACAGACACTGTGGACACCAGCACGGCCAAGCAAGGTGTCTCATGCGTGCATAAACATAGTCACAAGCTCTTCCACACACATGCAAACACTTGTACGCACACACACACACACACACATGCACACACAAACACCCATGCACACACAAATACACACACACATGCACAGACACTCACCTTAATTGGCCCACCAAGCATCTCTTAAAAAGCCTTTGAGAGAGAAGATGAGAGAGAGAGGGAAGGAGGGAGGGAGGGAGGGAAAGAGGGAAAATGGATGGAGGAGAGGAGAGTACAGGAGGAGGAGAGAGTTTCTGGGTGTAATTACAGATGCAGATGCGCGTTGCCACGTGCAACATGGCTGATTTAATTTCCATCCTCCCTGCCATGCCCTCCCCGGGGAGACGCCGACGGAGAAGGGGGGAGGAGTGGAGAGGAGGAGGGATACCTGGGAATCTGCATAACGAGCCAAGAGAGAAGGAGGGAAGAGAGGGGAATGGAAGGGCAGAGGACATATGGGGAGAGAAAGGGAGAGGAGAGGTGGTAAGATAGAATAAGAGATGAGTAGAGAAGGGGAGGGGTGGGGAGAGAAAGGGAGAGGAGAGGTGGTAAGATAGAATAAGAGATGAGTAGAGAAGGGGAGGGGTGGGGAGAGAAAGGGAGAGGAGAGGTGGTAAGATAGAATAAGAGATGAGTAGAGAAGGGGAGGGGTGGGGAGAGAAAGGGAGAGGAGAGGTGGTAAGATAGAATAAGAGATGAGTAGAGAAGGGGAGGGGTGGGGTGGGGAGAGAAAGGGAGAGGAGAGGTGGTAAGATAGAATAAGAGATGAGTAGAGAAGGGGAGGGGTGGGGTGGGGAGAGAAAGGGAGAGTAGAGGTGGTAAGATAGAATAAGAGATGAGTAGAGAAGGGGAGGGGTGGGGAGAGAAAGGGAGAGGAGAGGTGGTAAGATAGAATAAGAGATGAGTAGAGAAGGGGTGGGGAGAGAAGAGACAGAGGGAAGAGGAGAAAAGGAAGGGAGAGATTGGAAGATTAGGGGAGAGGAGAAATCGAGAGAGAAGAAGAAGAAGAGACGGGGAGGAAGGAAAGGCATTGTGAGGAGAAGAAAAAAAAGATGATGAGAATATAACTGAGGAGCATCAGAGAGAGGGTCTCTGTCTACAGGTCACAACTTCTGTTTTGTGTTCCATGTTTTAAACCGACACGTTTAAAAGAGACGGTGTACCGTACATCCACAGCTCTGCTTTCTACATTTCCACCATTCCTTCAGAGAAAGAAAGGACCACGTCAGTCTAAAACAACTCTGGTGTTTTCTCTAAATGTCTCTCTCCCAGTCTAATCAATCATGTGTATGATTGATTAAGGAAAGCCTGGTACCAGGTCCCCTCCAGTGTGTCTATAGTACTGACAGCTCATGACCACCAGGGGCTTAACCCTCTGTAGCACAGTGTGTGTCCTGCATATGTGTGTGCCCTGCGGATGTATGTGCGTGCTTGTGTGTGTGTCCGTGCCTGTGCGTGCTTATACTCTTGTGTATGTGCACATGCACACACACACACACACACACACACACACACACACACACACACACACACACACACACACACACACACACACACACACACAGTTCCTCCCACTGAATACCCGCCTGGCTTCCCTCCCTCTTCTTTGCCAGCTCGAGAGAGAGGAGAGGCAGCCAGACCGATTAATTATCTCTCTGCTAATTGAATGTAGAGGGACTCTACTGGGACGGGTCATTAAACTGATGCAGTGTTTGTTTGTCTCCACTGTTTATCTATTCGCAGCTAAGAGACACATCAGACGCGGACCAACACATGCAGATCTGGCAACGTACAACACTGACACAGATGCCATGTACACTGACACAGATGCCAAGTTTGCCATGTACAATACCAGTCAAAAGTTTGGACACACCTACTCATTCCAGGGTTTTTTAAATTTATTTAGACTATTTTCTACATTGTAGAATAGTAGTGAAGACATCAAAACTATGAAGTAACACATATTGAATCATGTAGTAACCAAAAAAGTGTTAAACAAATCAAAATATTTTAGATTTTTACATTCCTCAAAGTAGCCACCCTTTGCCTTGACGACATCTTTGCAATCTCTTGGCATATTTGGGCCGATTCATGTCTTTTTGTAGATATAGAAGCCCAGCCGCGCTCCTTCTGCCACGTGTAGTAGATAGGATAAGACTACAATAGTCTGGAACTTTCAAGCCAATCCACTTCTCCTTTCATCCGTTTCCAACGACACCAGAGATATTCATTCTCCCATTGACCAAGACAGATAGAAATAGAAAGTCGAACACATCAACACTGAAGGATGGCTCACGCGTGCACACACACACACACACACACACACACACACACACACACACACACACACACACACACACACACACACACACACACACACACACACACACACACACACACACACTCACACACACACACTGACAAACACACACACCCTTACACACAGACAGACCGCCCACCTATAAATACTCTATGTACGTACTCATTCTCTGAATACCATATTAATAGAATGAACGGGTGCTGTAATAAATGCAAAGCGCTTTACGTGTGACGACGAGGGCCTTGGTCTCCGACATTAAGCCGTTGTTTTAGTGCAAATGAGAGCCTCTCCAATGGGAAGACAGTCACACACACACACACACACACACACACACACTGCCGCCCCTAGCCATCTTCATCTCCAGCCTCCCTCCTCCATGTTGTTCGTGTCACGTGACCCAAACCTCCACGACAACGCAGTGGCTCGTGATGTTGACGATGTCACCGTGGTCACCAGGGAGATGTTTCAGGCGCATGGGGCGGTGGGATGACACTGTTGGATGACTGGATGCGGCTGACGTTGACTGGGTGCAATGACTTCGGGAAATGTGAGGGATTGTCTAGAGAGATGAGGAGAAGGACGATTAACGCAGGATATTGTGTCCTGTTTACGTGTTTGAGTTACTGCTTTCAGCTTTCAGTTTGTGCTTTTCGTTAAGGCTTTTAGTGTTTCAGTTTCTTAGTGTCTTAGTGTATTTACCATCATTTGACTCCTCTGTGACTAGTCAGTTTGAATGAATCCAACAGCAATGTCTCCTCTCTCCAGATGTGAGTGCGTCTTTATTGTCCGTTTTCCTCGGCGGCTGGTCAATGATATTCTTATGCGTTTGCGATTAGGAGAGCATTCAGGCCTAGGGGCCATTGTTGGGCTGTGAAAGGCCAGAGCCGAGGCAGAGGCCGATTCCCCACATGCCTGCACACACATAATGGCCATTTCACAGCTCATCTGGGGGTAATGGAGCTTTGGCCCCCACCAATCGAGATGGATCGCTCCCAGATGGAGATAGAATGGGTGATCTGGGTAGATGGACGACGGCTGTGGAGGGGTGTTGAAGGGTGCAGGGGACCGACAACCCAACTTAGCATTGACTGCATTTGCATATTGCATTTCTAGAGGGAAGAGAGAGGGAGGCCATTGATTTAGAGGATGGCCGGCTTGTCAGAGCTAAGGCTTTGGGGTGAGAGATGGAGGAGGGGTGGAGAAAGGGATGAAAAGAGAGAAAGAAAAGAAGCAGAGAGAGGGGAGGGATGAACATAGAAAGCAAGAGATGCGGAGGAGAGAAAGCGAAAGAAAGACGAACGACAAAGAGAAAGTACGAACCCTCAGGGCAAAAACTGGTTGAATCAACGTTATTTCCATGTCATTTCAGCAACAACAAAAATCAATGTGATGACGTTGAATTAACGTGGAAACCCGATTGGATTTGCTCAAAGTAATCAGCGTAAGGCAAGTTAATATTTTCTCACCCAACTTTGAACCTCAATCCAATGACATGGTGAAAGGTTTTGTTAGTTTCCCGTTGAAATTCACGTTAGTTGACAACTCGACCCAATGTAAATCAAAACTAAATGTTGAACTGACGTCTGTGCCCAGTGGGAAAGATCTTTCTTTTTGAACCCATCATCACAGCCCCTGAAATCTCTCCGCGAAACAGCGCTGGGTGAATGAAATAAAACCATTTGTCCCACCTTTAATGTAAACAAACATCAACGCAGCCGTGCTGGTGCTTAGACCTTTCACACGACGTCTGTCAGACGTTATAAATGGCGGGCGGTGGATAACATCGATATTTTCCAATTTGACCAAGTCTGTTGACTGGCTAAAGGTCGGGGAGTAGTGTGAACACTGATTGTTTGTTTTTTTACAACTGAAGATTTCGGGTCTTTCACTTGAAGTGTCTATCTCAAACCGGGCTAGGTGGTAGGTTGACCTGTGACTCCATTCCCCTGTGACCTGTAGAACTGCTGCATGGTGTAGAAACTGTTTGACGACGTCGTGGAACCCATTCAGTTCTGATGGCGCACCTGACTGAGACGTGGTCATCTAGCGGCGATACAACAAACGATCCATTCCCAATCGGGCGTCGACCCGTAACACGAAAGCACGAGTCAGAAACTCACTATCTGCAACTGATTGAATCCCAGCCGGAGTCTCCACATAGCCATGTATGGGGAGAAGAGTGTACACCACCACCCTGTTGAATACACCTCTTATCCCTTTCAGTAGTGATGATCGGTTGCCAGGGATATAAGTACTGAGTTGGTCCCAACCGCTCAAAACAAGCTTTATGTGCAATACAAAGCATTCAACATTCAATACACATGTTTATTAGCCTTTTCTGTCTACTGACAGGGGCTTTCAGGTGTAATTGCTCTTCCCATGCCTGCTTTGTGGTTTATCCATTTCGTTTTCAGACCACGACAAATCTACCTTAAGCCCGCCTCAGAGCCGGAAGATGCAAATATGTTTGTTTGTCACCACATCCTGCTCCTCTATCTACATTGTGTGCACGTGCACGTGTGTGTGTGTGTGTGTGTGTGTGACACTGCACTCCTCATCTCCTGCTCTCTTCAAAGGCATTGAGTGCTGTCTCCCTCGCCCCCTCACGCTCACCCTCCTCTCCCCCTCTTTTGTCTTAGTGTTCCATATTTAATGGGGTGGCTTGTATGTGGTGAGGAGAGGAGGAGGAGGGGGGAGAGGCACCTGAGGCTGGGGCTGAGGCTTATTGTCTGATGCTGAGGTGGTGTGTGTCCCCCCTCTCTATCTCTCTCTCTCTCTCGTTCTCTCTCTCTCGTTCTCTCACTCTCTTTCTCTCCTCTCCTCTGTCTTTCTCCACGGCCCTTTCAAGAAGAATCCCTGAGCATGAGATCAAAGGAAGCCATTGATGCCCCCTATTCTGTTGGAGAGATGGAGGGTTGCAATGACACCCACCCACACACTCACCCACGTACCCACTCACCCATCCACCCAACAACTCACCCACCGACGTACCAACGCCACTTTGATGCTTGTGCCTTGGCCTTTAAATGATACAGATGGACTGATGGGTAGAGAAAAGGAAAGTTAATGATCTTTCTTAGTTGTAAATCTCCTCATTTCTTGCTTTCTCCTTCTCCTTCTCCTTCTTCTTCTACTTCTTCTTCTTCTTCTGGCCTCCCTCCTTCAGTGCCGTGTATTCATGGTTACAAAGGGAAGCCAAGCTCCCCCCCAAAAATGCACCAATAAAAAAATATACAAAATAATGTATCTTTTGTCTCTCTGTGTTTCAGGAATGTCCTTAAATTCCAAGAGGCTGAATGTAGCATCTCACCGGAGAAAGCTTCCAAGCGACAAAAACAGCGCCCCTCTGTCTCAGTGTGTGTAGAGTATTTATCTGAAACTGTCTGGTCAGAAAGAGTATGACATTGTTGCCACCTGTAGCATTGAATACATGGGAAGCCAGCAAGCATTTGGCCTCCCCTGATAAAAAAGTATAAAATAATAGACACTCAGCATTGAGCTAAACTGAGTGAGCTCAGCTGTGAACTGTCCTGGCGCACCAAAAGGGAAGACGGGTTGGATTTGGCTTCAGACCCATCACATCACAAACCAAACATCATTATTGATAGAAAAAAAACATGAATTATTTTATCACATTGTGTTATTGTCCTTCAATGGCTAAAATCGTCCCTTTCCTAAATTCTCCATTGATAAAGGTAGGGATTTGTATTTGTGGTTTTACTTAATTATCCACACTGGCCAATGACTTTAACGGCGGTTCTGATCCTACCATTAATTCATATATTATGCCCCCTGCCATCAGAGGATGGAAGGTGAATATGTAGCTAGATGAAGTATGCTATTAACTAGCTGGCCTGGTGTATCATTGCAAGGCCAGGTGGGTGGCAGGTAGCCTGGTGGTTAAAGTGTTGGGCCAGTAATGGAAAGGTTGCTGGATCAAATCCCAAGCTGACATGGTAGAAATCTGTCATTCTGCCCTTGAGCAAGACAATTAACCCACTGTTCTGTGGATGTTGATTAAGGCAGACCCCTGTACTACACAGATTCAGAGAGGTTGGGTTAAAAGATACATTTCAGTTGAATGCATTCAGTTGTACAACTGACCAGGTATCCCCCTTTCCCAATGAAAGGAAGTTAGGTGAGTATTTTAGCCAGGTAACCTAGGACAACAACATCTAAAAGAGTGTACTGTATGACCGTTCAGACAACATGAAGTAGGGGGATGGCATTGGAGAGTCAACATGTTTCTTCTACTCTCTCTCTCTCTCTCTCTCTCTCTCTCTCTCACACACACACTCACACACACTCACACACACACACACACAGAGAAATCAATACCAAGGACAGCCACATCATATTTAGCTTACGTTAATTGGACTAAATCGTTTTTGGCGTCTTATATTTGTCACTGTATTAGACTAAGAATAGATGATTAGACAATGTTGAAGTTGAAATGGTGCTGGAGTAGTGGAGGCAGCTCCTGTTTTCTTCGCGACTTGCGATAACTCTCCGTGGTTCTAAATCAATAGTTGTTCAGTGATCCGGAAATGTCGGAAGCGTTAGCTTGCTTGACCACGCCGTAGGTCATGTAACTGTCTGTTACATTGCTATAGTCTTTGTGGACTTCACTGGACAAATGTTGCTCTCTGGTTTTCTAACGGAAAACAAATGTGTGGTTGAATTTATTCTGCCACTGTTTCTTCTTGCTGTCTCTGCCTTAGGCTTACGGCCTATATACATGATTATTATTATATACATTAGCACGGTGTCAAGGCATATGAACTAGCAGGTTATAGAGCAAACAACGCAATTATCACAACATAGGTTGTAACCACGGCTTTTTTTCCGGATTGGCTTCCCTGGTTATTCCACCCACACACTGCTACTGCCCCCGCCCCTCCCCCCCCCCTCCCCCGCCCCCCCTCATCCATCCCTCTCTTTCTCTCTCTTACTGTGGGGCATCGAGGACATTGGCGCCTGTCAAACTATGGGGCTGATTTTATTGCTCCCTCTCAATCACCTACTTGCAAAGACCAGAGACACATGTTCCCTATTGATTCCCAATCAATGATCAATTAAGCAAGCCATTTGTTCAATTAGAGCCACCTCCACTTGGGGCCGGAGGTATTCAGGTGTTTGATGTGAAGGACTGGTGGGGATTGTGTATGTCTCTGCATACCTGATCAGGAAAATTTGTGTCAGGCCTTTAGCTAAACACATCTTTATAGGCCTACAAGGTTGATCGTGGAGGTTTATTCACTGTTAGTGAAATCCTCTGCCATTAAAATACTTGGAATTACTGATGTGGAATTCTGTTGGGTTTTTACAGGGCACAGATCGCTGGTGTTCGATAATGGGACAACGTTGACATTTTAGCGAAGAGTAAGAGACGGACTTAGCGAGTCTTACCGTACTATGAGGAATTCTGTTGGGTTGGATTGTTCTTGTTCAATAATGGGACAATGCTAACCAATAATAGGAAATCAACTATTTGTTTATAGACTATAAGATGTTGGCTATTTCTTCGACTGTTAGAAACAAAGTATTTGACGGACTTTCCAATATCGTCTACCCAAGATTTACTGTTAGCTGGACTATTTCTTGGAGTAGCTACTTCAATCAACAGTGTACTTAGTTGTCTTCAGTGGGACGAGAGTAGACATTTGTCAACTGCACACAGTAGAGAAACTTGGACACCCCTGTATTACCTCACCCACCTCCCTACCCCCAAAATCTCCTGCCCTGTCGTTCTCACCAAGGAAGGGGGCGCTCTGTCCCCACTACCCTGCACCTCAAACCCTCTGAAACCCCAATTTCTTTCTCCTCCATATTTGGAGGATGATTGTTTATTTGGGTCAAATAGTCAGTTATCTCTGGGACGGGGGGAGAAAAGGGGCGTCTTCCCACCCCACGTCTCCCCTCTTCTTCCTCCCTTGGCCTCCTCACACCCCTCCCTTATTTTACCCCATTTAACCAGTCAGCAACAATCAGAGCTGACAGAGCGACGGGAAACAATCGGGCAGGGTCACCGGCAGAGTGACCTCAGAGGGGTGAGGGGGTCCGGGGGAGGCGAGGTGGGGGGGGGGGCGCCAAAACCGCCACCCAGTGTCCTGCTTGACCCTTTGTTCCGGCCCGCCAGCGAGAAAATGGGGACACTTTAGCTCCCCTCTGTTTCCCCTCTCTAACTCCCTCTCCTCTTCTTTCCTTCATCCCTCTCTTTCTTTGTTCCAGAGAGAGAAGGGGCTGAGGGGCTGAGGGGCGAGGCAGTGATAAAGTGAGTGACGGACCACCTCTTCTCAGTTTTTTGTTGTTGTTCCTGGATGGTGTCTGTGACTGTGTGACACCAGGGTCTTGGTTGGCAGTGTGTGTGTGTGTGTGTGTGTGTGTGTGTGTGTGTGTGTGTGTGTGTGTGTGTGTTTGTGTGTGTGTGTGTGTGTGTGTGTTTGTGGCAGGGAAAGAAAGTGTGCGTGCTTCTGTGTGTGTCTGACTGCTTTGAGAGGGATTGTGGAAGTTTGTGGATGGAGTTGTAGGAGGGGTTGTGTGTGTGTGTGTGTGTGTGTGTGTGTGTGTGTGTGTGTGTGTGTGTGTGTGTGTGTGTGTGTGTGTGTGTGTGTGTGTGTGTGTGTGCGTGTGTCAGGGGGAAGGGGGGTGTCTCTAGTCTGCTGTGTGACAGTTTGGAGGTTTCACACTTAGCTGCCCCTGCGTCGTCTGTCTACATGGCTCGACCGGGTTCCCACGTGAAAGTGTGCTCTCACGGTCCCACGGATGTCTGCCCATTAGGACCACAGCACCCAGAGCAGCAGCTAGACAGACACCGATACCTTAAGCTCAAGATGCTCCACATACCTCCTCACGGACCATCCCAGGGTCGTTTTTGTTTTGTTTTGACCCGATGACATCACGTTTTGTTTACATTGCCTAAACCGAAAGAATTGTACCCATTCCCAGCAACGCTTCATATGAAAAATAACAAAACTTTGTTTTGTCACAATTTAAACTGTAACGATCGTCTGAAGAAGTGGACCAAGATGGATGGATGGATGGATGGAGTAGGTTAATCATATTCTTTAATGATAAGAGAACCAATGAAACGTACATCCTTGTAGGGCTAAACAGCAACAATACAAGGACAAGATCCCACAACATAGGTGGGAAAAAAGGCTACCTAAGTATGATTCCCAATCAGAGACAACGATAGATAGCTGCCTCTGATTGGGAACCACACTCGGCCAAACGCAAAGAAATACAAAACATAGAATGCCCACGCAAATCACACCCTGACCAAACCAAATAGAGACATAAAAATAATGACTGTGTTATTTTTTTCCAAATGAGAACGTTAAGAAGAAATATGATGTACACAATGGGTCAACAACAAAACAAGTCTATGTAATTTAGACTGGAAGCAATGCTGCATGGTTGACAGCAATTACAATTTTTCTCTGATTTCACAAACTCTTTGTTCACAAACTTGAAAGTTGCACCTTTAATTTATACAACATCCCACAATCAGCAATTAATTCCGTTATATCTGTATCTGATGTAACTATAGAAGGATGTCAAACTGTGGTTTATGTCATCCATTTGAATCTAATAAACACATTCACATCATTAGAGGTCATGGGCAAGCCAGCAATTAAAGCAATATCCCTTTCCTAACTGGGCTTATCATAATTATATGATCATTTGATCATTTTGACACTGGTCTTATATGGATGATTGATTAAGACGATGAGAGAGGGAAGAGAGAAAAGAGAGAGAGGAGAGAGGGTGGGTGGAGGCAGAGGAGACAGAAGAGAGAGAGGAGAGAGGGTGGGTGGGTGGAGGCAGAGGAGACAGAAGAGAGGGAGGAGAGAGGGTGGGTGGAGGCAGAGGAGACAGAAGAGAGAGAGGAGAGAGGGTGGGTGGAGGCAGAGGAGACAGAAGAGAGAGAGGAGAGAGGGTGGGTGGAGGCAGAGGAGACAGAAGAGAGAGAGGAGAGAGGGTGGGTGGAGACTAGAAGTGACAGAAGAGAGAGAGGAAAGAGGGTGGGTGGAGGCAGAGGAGACAGAAGAGAGAGAGGAGAGAGGGTTTGTGGAGGCTAGAGGAGACAGAAGAGAGAGAGGAGAGAGGGTGGGTGGAGGCTAGAGGAGACAGAAGAGAGAGAGGAGAGAGAGTGGGTGGAGGCAGAGGAGACACTATAGAGAGATGGTGGGTGGAGGCAGAGGAGACAGAAGAGAGAGAGGAGAGAGGGTGGGTGGAGTCAGAGGAGACAGAAGAGAGAGAGGAGAGAGGGTGGGCGGAGGCTAGAGGAGACAGAAGAGAGAGAGGAGAGAGGGTGGGTGGAGGCAGAGGAGACAGAAGAGAGAGAGGAGAGAGGGTGGGTGGAGGCAGAGGAGACAGAAGAGAGAGAGGAGAGAGGGTGGGCGGAGGCTAGAGGAGACAGAAGAGAGAGAGGAGAGAGGGTGGGTGGAGGCAGAGGAGACAGAAGAGAGAGAGGAGAGAGGGTGGGTGGAGGCTAGAGGAGACAGAAGAGAGAGAGGAGAGAGGGTGGGTGGAGGCAGAGGAGACAGAAGAGAGAGAGAGGAGAGAGGGTGGGTGGAGGCTAGAGGAGACACTAGAGAGAGGAGAGAGGGTGGGTGGAGGCAGAGGAGACAGAAGAGAGAGAGTAGAGAGGATGGGTGGAGGCTAGAGACAACAGAAGAGAGAGAGGAGAGAGGGTGGGTGGAGGCAGAGGAGACAGAAGAGAGAGAGGAGTGAGGGTGGGTGGAGGCAGAGGAGACAGAAGAGACAGAGGAGAGAGGGTGGGTGGAGGCAGAGGAGACAGAAGAGAGAGAGGAGAGAGGGTGGGTGGAGGCAGAGGAGACAGAAGAGAGAGAGGAGAGAGGGTGGGTGGAAGCAGAGTAGACAGAAGAGAGAGAGGAGAGAGGGTGGGTGGAGGCTAAAGGAGACAGAAGAGATAGAGGGTGGGTGGAGGCATAGGAGACAGAAGAGAGAGAGGAGAGAGGGTGGGTGGAGGCTAGAGGAGACAGAAGAGAGAGAGGAGAGAGGGTGGGTGGAGGCAGAGGAGACAGAAGAGAGAGAGGAGAGAGGGTGTGTGGAGTCAGAGGAGACAGAAGAGAGAGAGGAGAGAGGGTGGGTGGAGGCTAGAGGAGACAGAAGAGAGAGAGGAGAGAGGGTGGGTGGAGGCTAGAGGAGACAGAAGAGAGAGAGGAGAGAGGGTGGGTGGAGGCTAGAGGAGACAGAAGAGAGGGTGGGTGGGGGCTAGAGGAGACAGAAGAGATAGAGGGTGGGTGGAGGCATATGAGACAGAAGAGAGAGAGGAGAGAGGGTGTGTGGAGGCTAGAGGAGACAGAAGAGAGAGAGGAGAGAGGGTGGGTGGAGGCAGAGGAGACAGAAGAGAGAGAGGAGAGAGGATGTGTGGAGTCAGAGGAGACAGAAGAGAGAGAGGAGAGAGGGTGGTTGGAGGCTAGAGGAGACAGAAGAGAGAGAGGAGAGAGGGTGGGTGGAGGCAGAGGAGACAGAAGAGAGAGAGGAGAGAGGGTGGGTGGAGGCTAGAGGAGACAGAAGAGAGAGAGGAGAGAGGGTGGGTGGAGGCTAGAGGAGACAGAAGAGAGAGAGGAGAGAGGATGGGTGGAGGCTAGAGGAGACAGAAGAGAGGGAGGAGAGAGGGTGGGTGGAGGCTAGAGGAGACAGAAGAGAGAGAGGAGAGAGGGTGGGTGGAGGCAGAGGAGACAGAAGAGAGAGAGGAGAGAGGGTGGGTGGAGGCTAGAGGAGACAGAAGAGAGAGGAGAGAGGGTGGGTGGGTGGAGGCTAGAGGAGACAGAAGAGAGAGAGGAGAGAGGGTGGGTGGAGGCTAGAGGAGACAGAAGAGAGAGAGGGAATGAAAGAGGGATGAATTAGTGACGGAACGACAGCATAGCAGAGGGGGGTACATTCCAGGGTGATACAGCAGCATGCTGGTCTGGCATGAGGCGAGCGAGGCTGGGAGAAGGAGGGGGGTAGAGAGAAGGGATGGAGGGGGGGGGGGGGGGGGGGGGGGTTCCGGTGTGGTGGGGGGTGACAGGCCTCCCTTGCCGCAAACGAGACGACATGGACAGATGGTGTCCCTTGGAGGGGCTGAGTGAGTCCCAGTTTTCACCTGCGGCCCCATGGGAAAAATCTGCTTTCCTCACACATGGAGCCGGAGATAGGATAGGAGAGAAGAGCATGGAATGCTCCTGAAACGCAACATGAAGGATGGATGGACACAAAACAAGGGGATAGATGGAAGAATGAAGAAAGAGGGAGAGAAAAGGGAGGTTTAGAGAGTATAGAAAGAGGGAGAGAAAAGGGAGGTTTAGAGAGTATAGAAAGAGGGAAGATGTACATGGGAAGATTAGAAAAGGAAAAACAAGAAGAGAGGACTATTTCGTTCACGTTTTTGCAAGACCAGAGAATGAAAACGGGACTGAAAATAGATTGACTGACAGAATGAGAGAACAGAAAGACAGAGGGGGAAAAAAGAGAGAGGGACAGTTCTCCCACACTTAAACAGATACTTTCCTGACAGACACCAAGCTGGCAAAACATGCAGACAGACGCTTCACTCTCTCCCTCTCTTCTTCCCCTTCACTCTCTCCCTCTCTCCCTCTCTCTCCTCTCTCTTGCCCCCTGACTGTTGGATCATACAGATGGTGCTTTTGAGTGCTGTGAATGGGGTCAGCCCGGGTCGGGGGGATGAGACAATAACGCAACGATTCGCTCGCCCCTTGGCCAGCGGGGCCGGGAGAGAGTGAAAGTAAACAATGGTGTACTGCTGAGGGGGGCGGGTCGTCGGAAGGGGGTGACTGTGAGGGGCTGAGGGGGGGCGAGGGGGTCAGTCTTCCCAGGGTCACCGTGGGCCAGTCAGAGAGTGTGTGTGTGTGTGTGTGTGTGTGTGTGTGTGTGTGTGTGTGTGTGTGTGTGTGTGTGTGTGTGTGTGTGTGTGTGTGTGTGTGTGTGTGTGTGTGTGTGTGTGTGTGTGTGTGTATGATGGAGAGAGTTTTTGGGAGTAACATCCCACTGTTGACATGTGTCTATACTCTGTCTGCTCTTGACTCTACATAGTTCTTAGTAAATGTGTCTTCATTTCCTGTCGGCATTAAACCACATT
>NC_034175.2:23109878-23149878 GCF_002021735.2 Oncorhynchus kisutch
ACGGTGCCAGACAGGGCAAGAGATGAACAGGACTGCATGCAGGCAGGGACAAGAGGCCGGCATGGGATGGCTGGCACGGGCACGCTGGCACAGTGCACTGACAAAGAGATATAGGGAGTGAGAAAGGGAGAGAGGGAGAGAGAAAGAGAGAGCTAGAGAGGGGAAAAGATAGTGGAGAGAGTGGAAGGACAGATAGAAATATGCAGACGGAGAGTGAGACAAAGGGGAAAGAGAGATGAAGGGGAGACAGAGCGAGGCAAGACACACCATGGAAGGAAACAGGAAGGGCATTAGAGAAACATGCATAATGTAAGAAACAGTGTCAGAGAGAAACCAATACAACTCTATGCCAGTGACTTAGTGCATGTTGACTGACTGACTGTCACACTGACTGACTGTCCGACTGACTGTCACACTGACTGTTAGGCTGACTGACTGACTGTCAGACTGACTGACTGACTGACTGACCGACTGGCTGACTGACTTACCGTCACACTGGCTGGCTGACTGACCATCACACTGGCTGGCTGACTGTCTGACTGACTGATGAGTCCCCTTGTTAGGCAGTCTGCTGCTTCCAGTAAACCCATGGCTAGGTATAACAGCGGCCTCTACTCCCAGCACCACTCTAACACAGTCTCTTAATCTATGCCATCCACCGGTTCCATCTTCCTCTCTCCTACACGTACTTTACCGCTCTACTCTACCATCTCAAAGGCTTTTCTCAACATTAATCATGGAGCACCTCAAAATGTTATGGCAAGTCACCTTTGACAGCGAGATGCATTTCAGCAGGTATTCCCAAACGAGGGTATGCGTACCCCCAGGAGTATGCACAATGCTGTCGGGGGTACGCCAAATAAAAATGTGATTCACATTTTTTTTTATTATAACAATAAATTAAAATGTAAAATATATATTTAAAAAAAAATATGTAAACAGTCCAGTTTTCTGACGAGGCTATACATTTGGGTGAGTTTTTCTTCTTGCCTGAGTAGCCTTGTTTCACTGCCAAAAATAAAATGAAACCATCTAGTGTTCAGCGAAATAACAAAGCAATGTCAAATACAGGTATCCTAGTCAAATAATTAATATCCAATCACATTAACCGTTACTCTCTCGCGGGAATTCCATTAACGATCCGTATGTAGCCAAACGTAGCTGCTGGTCATTCTGTTTGCTCATTTTTTTTTTAAATAAATGGTTAAAAAAAGTAAGGTCTGCGTCCATAGAGACACATACCAGCTCTACTGGTAGTACTGCTACTACCAGCAGTACTACACCTGCACCTGTTAACGACACATGTTGTTCTGCTTCCACAAGCACATCCAATGCTAGCATCAGTAATTCTACATTTGTTGTTAGCCCAGCTAGCATGGACACTGACAGTTGTGAATCTGATGCAGCCGAAGAGCTACTGCCCCCTTACCTGGGAAAGCACCGAACAACAGACCGGGACGTTGGACCATCGAAGAGGCGCAAATATGATGAGAGCTACATTGATATAGGGTTCACTTATACTGTGAGTAGTGCCTTTCCTCAGCCACAGTGTGTTATATGTGCAAAAGTACTATCTCACAACTCGATGAAACCTTCACTCTTACACAGATATTTAGAAACAAAACATGCCAATTTAGACATGTATAAAAGCAACAGATACCATTAATAAGAAGGGGCTAGAAGCGTCTTATATGGTGAGCTACCGAGTGGCTAGGACAGGCAAGACCCATACTATTGTGGAGGACTTCATTCTTCCTTCTGCCGCGTATATGGCTGGGACAATGCTGGGGAAAGGGACAAAAAAACGATACAGACAATGCATTCATCAAACAACATTGTTTCACGACACATCAGTGACATGCAGGAGATGTTTTGAAACAATTACAGCTTCGCATACAAGCCAGTGAATTCTATGAGTTACAGCTGGATGAGTCAACAGACGTGGCGGGCCTGGCACAGCTCCTGGTATATGTCTGTTACTTTTATGGGGGGTCAAATAAGGAAGACATCCTCTTCTGCAAACCACTGCAAACCAGGACAACAAAGTAAAGTACTGGACAGATTTGTGACATAAAATGGACTTTGGTGGTCAAGATGTGTTGGTATCTGTACTGATGGCGTGTGGTAACGTGCGTGCAAGCAGTTGCTCCCGACACCACTTGGGTACACTGCAGCATCCACCAAGAGGCTCTTGCTGCCAAGGGAATGCCTGCCAGCTTGAAAGACGTTTTGGACACTACAGTGAAAATGGGTAACTTTGTTAAAGCAAGGCCCCTGAACTCTCGTGTATTTTCTGCATTATGCAATGATATGGGCAGCGACCATGTAACGTTTTTACAACATACAGAAGTGCGCTGGTTATCAAGGGGCAAAGTATTGACCCGTTTTTTTTATATTGAGAGACGAGCTTAAAGTTTTCTTTACTGACCATCATTTTTCTCACACGACTGGCCTATTTGGGTGTTTTTTCTCGCCTGAATGATCTGAATCTAGAATTACAGGGACTCTCCGCAACTATATTTAATGTGTGGGACAAAATTGAGACTACGATTAAGAAGTTGGAGCTCTTCTCTGTCTGCATTACCAAGGACAACACACAGGTCTTTCCATCATTGTATGATTTTTTGTGTGTAAATGAACTCAAGCTTACGGACAATGTCAAATGTGACATAGCGAAGCACCTGAGTGAGTTGGGTGCGCAATTACGCAGGTACTTTCTCAAAATGGATGACACAAACAACTGGATTCGTTATCCCTTTCATGCCCTGCCTCCAGTCCACTTACTGATATCTGAACAAGAGAGCCTCAGGTTTAATGTTTGAAGGGGTATGGGACTATAAAAAGTTTGGGAACCACTGCATTACAGTGTGACACTTAGTATGTGACCTGACAACACCTCCTAAATATGATTGAGACCCACAAAGACAGGCACAGGATATGGTGCATGACGTGTAATGTACTCTCAAATTCTTCTATCTTATGTTTTGCTAGGGCTCCCTTTCCCACTGTGTAAAATTGCACCGATTTACTGTACTCCAAGACTCTGTAACCAAAACATTTAAGGTTCCCGACCCGATTATCTTTCCACTACCCATCAGTTTAGCACAACAGTTCTGTCATGAATTTTCTCGTGCAAAACTTCACCCTACATATTAATCCAATAGGATACCTGTATGGTATCTTACTTCGCTGCACCCCTCAAAGACTTCTCGTCTTCGCTTGGCGTTCATCCAGGTACACTGACACAGCTCTCCCACACCGACATCCTAACGTCCCTGCCGCCTGTTCTGATGTTTCTGCCACCCACCCTCCTCTCCTTGTCACTCCTGACCCCTACGACTTTGGTGCTCTATTACAATGGAGACGGGGGCTAATTGAATGGCCGATGTGTAATGGGAGAGACAACACGGCTTAGCTTACATTATGATAAGGAGCCGAGAGGAGCCGAGACAATAGCCCTGTGACCGGGGTCACCCATTCCCAAAGCGTTCCCGTTGAGGATTGTCTTATTGGGGATTGATGCCCTCTACGTTCCCCTCTCTCTACGTTCCCCTCTCTCCCCCTATCTCCTGAGGATTCCAAAGGTAGTCAGGGCAGTCTGTGCCCTTCAAGCCGACAACCTCCCGTGTTCTCTTTCAGGCTTGTTGTGCAGCGGAGGTCACTTCAATCAAGGTGCAACTCCCAATGCCTTATGAGGGAAAGGACCGTTAAGGTGTCACTCCTAATGCATTAGGAGGAAAGAGAGAGTTTTTTTTGTTATTACACCCAGTGAAGTTTTTGTATCGTGGCTGAGGAGAAGGATAAGGAGAGATCCTTAGCATAGGGAATAGAGTCCAAGCCAGATGAAAAATCTAATGGTGGACATAAAAGTGGTTGTTTTCTATACGGCTACGGTGAAGAAGCACACTGTTGGGAGCCTTGAGCTGTGAGCGGGCATTCATTTGCCCTCACTCTATGGAGCGATTAATGTATTCACAGAGAGAAGAATTGAAAAGCAACCAAGTGGTGTGTAGCAACTGATAAAGTAATACAATGCCAATAATGTAAGAGCTGCAAATAATGTAATAACGTTTGCATTTATAATGAAAGGGATGATGATAATGTAATAACTTGCCAATAATGTAATAAATATGCTGAAAGCATAATGTAATAACATTTTTGCGCATAATGTAGCAATTATTTCATTATTTGTTAATTATTTCATTTATTTCATTATGAGGTTGATACTTTTTCCATGATGAATGTAATAATTTTAACCAATAATGTAATATTTACTATATATTTTTTATTTTCATGCTTCAGTAATATCTGACTACACACCAAACCACATTCCTGAATCCTAGCTCTAAACCTGACTTTGGCAGTAATACAAAATTAAAACAAAATGAGTCTGGTGACGTCCCCGGAACAAGCTGGGTACTAGACAAAAACATCCGGGGGATCATGACACAATGCCCCCAAAATGTCCTAAAAACGCTGTCAAGTCCCTGGGACAAAGCAGGAACTAGACAAAAACTTTTAGAGACAATGACACAATGTCCTGACCACTTCAGACGACCATTTTGTGATGTTCCGGGGACGTCCTAACAACTAATTTGTGTTCGCAGGGACGTTCCATTGGGATCAACATGCAAACATCCTAATGACTAGTAAAATGAAAGTTCTGAGACAGTCCTACAAATGTCCTGACACGGTTCTGACATGGTCCCTAGTGACGTTCTGATAACTTACCATCAGGCGACCATCGGGCGACTTCCTAATTAGTGAAATGAAAGTCCTGAAAACATCCGAAAATGTCCTGACATGGTCCTCAGTGATGTCCTGGTGAATTACACAGGTTAGTGGGTTTAAAAAAAATCATAAATCTTGTGCTGGTGGCAGCTCTGCAGAGTGGTCACTAGCTGGCACAGCCACAAAGTCATGAAATCTCATTTTAAACCTAACTAAATCAAATCAAATCAAATTTTATTTGTCACATACACATGGTTAGCAGATGTTAATGCGAGTGTAGCGAAATGCTTGTGCTTCTAGTTCCGACAATGCCGTAATAACCAACGAGTAATCTAGCTAACAATTCCAAAACTACTACCTTATACACACAAGTGTAAAGGGATAAAGAATATGTACATAAAGATATATGAATGAGTGATGGTACAGAGCGGCATAGGCAAGATGCAGTAGATGGTATCGAGTACAGTATATACATATGAGATGAGTATGTAAACAAAGTGGCATAGTTTAAAGTGGCTAGTGATACATGTATTACATAAAGATGCAGTAGATGATATAGAGTACAGTATATACGTATACATATGAGATAAATAATGTAGGGTATGTAAACAGTATATTAAGTAGCATTGTTTTTAAAGTGGCTAGTGATATATTTTACATCATTTCCCATCAATTCCCATTATTAAAGTGGCTGGAGTTGAGTCAGTGTGTTGACAGCAGCCACTCAATGTTAGTGGTGGCTGTTTAACAGTCTGATGGCCTTGAGATAGAAGCTGCTTTTCAGTCTCTCGGTCCCAGCTTTAATGTACCTGTACTGACCACGCCTTCTGGATGATAGCGGGGTGAACAGGCAGTGGCTCGGGTGGTTGTTGTCCTTGACGATCTTTATGGCCTTCCTGTAACATCGGGTGGTGTAGGAGTCCTGGAGGGCAGGTAGTTTGCCCCCGGTGATGCGTTGTGCAATGAGAGGGAACTCTAACCTTGACACCTTAACCACACAGCTGAGCCTAATGCCTAACATGCTGACCAAACCGGCCACGTGCACCATCGTGCGCATATTGAGTTTGTCGATCCCTACCAGACACTTTCATGACACGCAGGTTAACATATCTAAACCAACTGTGAACCAACTATATAAATTTGGGGACAGGTCGAAATACACATTAAACATTCAGGGACATTTAGCTAGCTAGAATTGTGTTGTTATTTTACCTGAAATGCATATGGTCCTTTTTTTTGCTGGAGCTTTGTAGAGTTTAGATCCATTTTGGGTCACACTAAATCATGTGTTCCCTACAAATATTATACAGATAAAAGGGAAACCTGGTTAGTTTTTAGTTAGTTTTCTTTGATTAATCTCTCCTGTTCATTCTCCTCCTCCTCCTCCTCCTCCTCCTCCTCCTCCACCTCCTCCTCCTCCTCCTCCTCCTCCACCTCCTCCTCCTCCTCCTCCTCCTCCTCCTCCTTCTCCTTCTCCTCCTCCTCCTCCTCCTCCTCCTCCTCCTTCTTCTCCTTCTTCTTCTTCTTCTTCTTCTGTTGATTTCTATGGCGGTTGGCAACCAACTTTAAGGTGCATTACCACCACCATCTGGACAGGTGTGTGGACCTCGTTTATCTTTCAATCACTCCTAAAAACCAATGATTAGATGGGAGAGGCTGGACTTGACACTCACGAGCAGTTTGGATAAAATGATTGAATAACAGCATATAACCCTATCCTTAAATGAAGACCAAAAATCAAATGTTTGTTTTCATAATTTTTTACGATGTGGCCAATTTTGACTTTACAGCTGGAAATTGCTCAGGTCTGCTTCAAGGACAATTAACATCAACCTGTATAACTTACAGGGAACTAGACAGAAGTGGCCCAGAGAACGTTCCCTTGACCACCATGAGACGTCCCCTTATGTTCATTGAATGTCCCGCGGATAGCATCTTATCAGAAGCAAATAGAAAACCTTTCATAATTCCTTTAACGGACATCAAAACCAAAAAATGAAGCAGGTGAGGAGTTTCTGTATGAGTGGCAGTGAGAGTGTCAAATTTAGTCAAAATAAACACGAATTGCTATTTTAATACGTGATTAAAAGTGTTGTCATGCTTAGGTTGTTACGAGTGTACTGATATAAGTGTGATGCACGTGACACTTTGAGAAGAAACACTTATCGGAGTTGTCCTTGTTGACATTCAAGACGGGCTACGCATATTCGCCATAGAATTCAGACGGTTGACGACAACACCCATCATCAAATATCCAACACCCTTCGTCTTTATATCGGAGTTGTGCCTGTTGTTCCCACGCATATCTGCCCTCTCATTGGCTGGAATGGGCCCAGCTGATCTCGCCTCCTCCCACCTGCCTTCCATCTTTGAGGACATGTAATTTCATCTTGTCAATATATAGGATCATCTTTGAGGCCAAGTGGCCTTGTCAATCCTGGGATAAGGAGGGTTGAAACTCCTGTTGAATATATTTGTGATGATTACAATTTGGCTAATCAGATAACTGCCCGTTACGCCTTCAAATAGGCAATGGATGTGTTCCTCAAGTGTGTGACACTTAACAGGCATGCCATTAAAGAGAGAGAGAGAGTGATTTTAGTTAGTTATTACATTACTGGTTTAAGTTATTACGCTATTGGTGATTTTTCATCATAATGTGATAATCAATGCATAATGCAATAATAATGATTGAATTATTACATAATGCTCAAAAACGTTATTACTTTATGTGTTCAGGATGTTTATTGAAGGATTGGCAATTTCTTACATTATCGGCCTTTATTACATTATAAATGGAAAAGTTATTACATTATCGGCAGTTATTACATTATCAGTTGCTACAGGGGGTTTAGATATTGCCTTTTGCATGTGCTGTTGTCTCTAGGAAGCGGTGTCTTGGAACAACGAAGCTCTAAATGCAGCCCCCTTTTGCCATCTTAAGCAGCCATGACTGGTCGAAGCTCCAAACATTCACCAGCACGACTCTGCAAATAGCACTGCTGATTTCAAAAGTCATAGCCATTCGATCGATAATACAACGATACTCTTCGCCGAAATCCTGATCTTTCATTTACAATCTGTAGAAACTATGAGAATAGAAAGGTTCAGAACTTTTGTGAAACATCGCAGCACAGTGTTCAAAAAATATATATGTGCAAATAGAAATCCAAACTGGATGGTGTTCGGAGATAGATGGGAGGGGTTGAGGGTAACTGAAGGATGGGACTAAAAACAAACAAAAGATAACATTGTGAAATATACTGTAAAATGTATATAGTACGTATAAGCTGGAAATAGAAACCTACGTGTTGTTGACCATTAGTTTACTGGTAGGGGAAAATAGTAAAGGAAATATATGCAGGATTTAAAATGATGCAGACAATTACATTGATAGAAGCCACAATCTATCTGCAATATCAAAGCTCATCTAACCCCCTAACAAATAACAAAAAAACATTGACCATTTCATATTGGACAGAGATATTGTGGCTGGGGTCCAAGGAAACCAATGGTACATGGGGCCCTTGCAACATTACAATGGTGGAGAGAGGTGCTCTACCACCCAAATGGATTTAATTTACTGGGCATTTGAATCATTATATTCCAAATTGCAGTTTTCAAGCAAAGAAATAGTATTCAGACAAGGCACAAAGCTTTCAGAAGAGAGCTTGTTTTCATATGGTGATTGTGGCTCTTAAACAGCTTCTGTAATGGTCTCCTTCAGTCTACTTTGGTGGATACAAAAGTAGGCTGCGTCCCAAAGGCGTCCCAAAGGCACCCTATTCCCGATGTAGCACACTGCTTTTGACCAGGAACCATGGGGCTTTGGTCAAAAGTAGTAGTGCACTATATAGGGAATTGGGCGCCATTTGGGACGCTGCTTAGTAGAGTGTGATGTTTACAACAAGGAAACTGTTTCAGAAGAGAGTCTGGCTCACCTATTCAAGAACATTAAAGAGACAGAGGACGCAGAGGAGAGAGAGTGTACCCTCTTTGATTTTGTTTATGCTATGGAAATTGGCATCGCCTGTGCAATTAGCCCTAATAACCTTTGTATGTTTGTGTGTGTGTGTGTGTGTGTGTTCTACTGAGTCGGCATGTGTGTGTGAATCCATGTGTTTTTCTTGTTTACATAAAGAGATAAAGGGAAGGTGGAGAGATCACAAGAGAGTGCAGGTGTATAGGCCACGTTTTAGCTGGTAGCCCTACTTACAGAAACCTGTTATTTTTCAATGGAGGTCACTTACGTAAGCAAAAAACTCACACTCCCTCCTTTATATATTGATATACTGTAGTGGGAGTTTCATTTGAGGGATTGGATTTTCTTCTTCAGACTCACTACTCACTCTTAGCAGAGAAGAATAGAAGAGTACTTTAGCTCCCCCTCTCCTCCCCTCCTCTCCTTCCTTCTGTCCTCCCGTCACCCTTACGCTCACTTCCCTCCCTTCCCCCCCTTCCCCCTGCCTCTGAGCAGTTATGGAGGCGCTGGGCAGTTTGGCCTCTCTCTGAACCACTCCTAATGTACTGTCTCCCTCTCCGCACTGACCAGTTAATGGTCACATGGACAGGGCCAGCAGTAATCGTCAACAGGGTCCTACTGAACTCTCTACTGTCCTTACTGACCAAGCTGGGCTGGCCACTGCACTCACTAAGCCCAGCAAAAGAGTCTCACAGAAATGTTTTGCCTTCATGTTTACATGCTAATCTCTCTCGCCATCTTACCTTCTTATCACCCCGTTCTCATCACAGCTATTACGTCTTCTGTGATTATTATGTGATGTGTAGGTATTTTATTTTAGGGTGGACCTCGCCTCGACTTGCAATGATGTCACTAATAAACCTCACATCTCTGATCCGCTATCCCATCTCAATCCTACTTATATCACCTTACACCACCCCTCTACATCACTCCATCCTTGTTCTATTAGCACTCCCTCCCTATTCCATATCACTAAACTGCAAGCCATTTTCTCCAAGTCGCATCTCTTCGGCTTCCTACTTCCCTCGCTCCTTATCCCACTCACTGTGCCCTGAGGCCGTGTGGATCTCATCCTTCCATCCCCACGCTCTGCCTCACTGTGGATGCGAAACTCCGTGACCTGAGAGACCTCGCTTCTATGCATGAAACGTACCAAACAGTCCTATTGTTGCTGCTCTTCTGAGCCAGCCCCCCCGTTCATTTGGTTCTCTCCCATTTACACTGAAGTCCAACTTCCTCTAACTTCCTAAACCAGGGGAAACAACTTTAGAAGTTGGACCTGGGTTGGCTTCTGGAGGGCCATGGACCCGAGGGTGGGGGTTCGAATGTGAGTTCCCATCATAACGGAACCACTAGAGCTAGCGGGACCCCCACCGGACCCTTGCTCTCTTTCAGTCCGAGGGCCAAGAGGGCCGCACTTCCCAATCTGAACAACGCCCCAGTGAACGGGGGAGGATGGAGGAGAACAGAGAGATAGGAGAGAGAGAGATAGATGGAGGGAGGAGAGGAGGAGGCAGGGGGGAGAGGAGGAGGCAGGGGGGAGAGGAGTGAGGGAGCCAGGAAGCCATTTGAGGCTGCCTCCCGTCGGTGGCCCCGGCATTCTCCACCGTCCTCCACCTCTTTCCTGGTTATTTTTCTCTCTTACCTCCATCGTTGTGTTTGGCTGTTTTTCCACCCCTGCTGCGGGCCTGCTCGCGCCCCCCTGCCTCCGCCCCATATTGGATCTCAGTGGGCATTTTGTTCTTTTCCATGAATAGGCAAATGAGACTCCAGCCAAATCAGAGAGGGGTGAGTCCGGGGGAGGGAGGGGGAGGTAAAGTGAGACGTGGGGGAGCGGAGGCAATTGGGTCGCTGGGCGGAAATAAGGGGCCCCCCCACTCCAAATGTCAGGGGCGGCCAAGTGCCCATAGGGGCGGCTGCTCATTTCAATATGGCCTCCTGTGGGCGCTGACTGTACCCCTGATGCAGATACAGAGAGACCCCCGATCGGGGATCCACTGATCTGTGATAAAGGGTGGCCCTGCATCCTCATCCTCGCCCTCAAAATCCAATTCCAACTTCTTCAAATTGCTTATTGGTCTTTTTTCCTGTGTTGCATGCAGAGCGACTTTGTTTGTGCCTGTGTTGTGTTGGGGCATTCCACTCAGCCCGGCTGGTCCCATTTGCCTACCTAAGTACACCTTTAGCATCTTCACTGGCGCCCCCTGTGTGTCTCCACTGCCGCGTGATGGTTTGGATGCATCTGTGAGAGGCAACTAAAATACACGTGTGTACAGTTACACATGTAGACAGTATATACACACAAAAACATGGACACGTAGACAGACACACACACAGGCACTCTCTCTCTCTCTCTCTCTCTCTCTCTCACACACACACACACACACACACACACACACACACAGCTTAGTGAACGCTAATGACTGACTCAGGCAGAATGAGCACATTTAACGGTGTTGGAAAATAGGAACGGGTGACAGTTAATAAAGTAGTGTAAGATGTGTCACTACCAAGTCCCTGCCAGCCTTCCATTAAGGAGTATATTAAAGAGAGTGAGAGAGATGTAGATGCAGAGAAACAGCGAGAGGGAGAGAGGGAGAAAGAGACAGAGAGAGAGAGAGAGAGAGAGAGAGAGGGAGAGAAACACAGGCCCATTCTGCAGGAGCCCGTGACTGTGGTGACACACAGTCAGAGAGAAAGAGAGAGCTGATGGAGAAGGAGAAAGAAGAAAGGAAAGAGAAAAAGAGAAAGAAAGGCAAATAGAGAGAGGTAGAGTGAATAAGAGACAGAACAGAGAGTGGGAAATACATTGAGGTGAGTTGGTGTTTACTTGCATCCATGCCATGGTGTTTTGGGGAGGCAGAACAGGGGTCTCCAATAAAGACAACTGAAATATTTATCCCTCTCTTGCAGCAGGGTGGAGGAGGCGGAGGTGGAGAGGCGAAGGGAAGGGGTGCGATGGCTCAGCACACACACCCACTCCCACCGGCCCCCACACCAAGCCTGCAGAGAGCACTGAAAAATTAATGGCAAAAGTAAATTAAAGCTGCAACAAAAATATAGAGGGGTTTCTCTTTCTGTCTCTGCCCGTACTGTATATCTTATTGTCTGTTCTTTATGGCTGTGTGGGGATGGGAGTTGGAGCGCGAGAGGAAAGGGGGAGAGAGGGAGTGGGAGGAGGAAAGGAAAGGAGGGGACGAATGAAAGGTGGGTGGTGGGTGGACTTAAAGACTCAGAAGAAGATATTTGGACACAAGTTTTGTCCAACCCGGATTGGCCGATGTCCCTGTCGTGGAGTATGTGACCATCCACCATTTCAAATAAAACAAATCTAATCACGTTTTATTTGGCACGTGCTTCCTACACAAAAGATGTAAGAAAAATAGAACAAAATAAAATAAAAACACGATAACACAGTGGCTATATACACAGGGTACCAGTACTGAGTTGATGTGCAGCGGTACAAGGGAATTGAGGTAGATATGTACATACAGGTAGATATAGTGACTAGGCAACAGGATAGATAATAAGCAGTAGCAGCAGCGTATGTGATGAGTCGAAAGAGTTGGTGCAAAAGGGGTTCAATGCCGATAGTCATGGTAGCTATTTGGCAAACTATTTAACAGTCTTATGGCTGTTCACGGTCCTGTTGGTTCTAGACTTGGTGCATCGGTACCGCTTGCCGTGCATTAACAGAGAGGATAGTCTAGGACTTGGATGGCTTTAGTCATTGACAATTTATAGGGCCTTCCCCTGACACCGCCTGGTATACAGGTCCTGGATGGCAGGGAGCTCGGCCCCAGTGATGTACTGGGCAGTACGCATTACCCCCTGTAGCGCCTTTCGGACGGATGCCAAGCAGTTGCCATACCAGGCGGTGATGCAGCCAGTCAAGATGCTCTCGATGGTGCAGCTGTAGAACTGCTTGAATCTCTTTGAAGCTTCCTGAGGGGGAAGAGGCGTTGTCGAGCCTTCTTCAAGACTGTGTTGGTGTGTGTGGACCATGTTAGTTCCTTAGTGATGTGTACACCGAGGAACTTAAAGCTCTCAACCTGCTCCACTACAGCCATGTCGATGTGAATTGGGCTGTGCTTGGCCCTCCATTTATTGTAGTCCACAATCAGCTCCTTTGTCTTGCTGATGTTGAGGGAGAGGTTGTTGACCTCTTCCCTATAGGCTGTGTCGTAATCATCGGTGATCAGGCCTATACCACCGTCGTGCCATCAGCAAACTTCATGATGGTGTTGGAGTTGTGCGAGGCCACGCAGTCATGGGTGAAGAGGGAGTACAGGAGGACCAAGCACACACCCCTGAGGGGCCCCCATGTTGTGGGTCAGTGTGGCAGATCTGTTGTTGCCTACCCTCAGCACTTGGGGGCAGACCGTCAGGAAGTCCAGGATTCAGTTGCAGAGGGAGGTGTTCAGTCCCAGGGTTCTGAGCTTAGTGATGAGCTTGGACGGCGCTACGGTGTTGAACGCTGAGCTGTAGTCCATTAACAGCATTTTCACACAGGTGTTCCTCTTGTCCAGGTGGAGTGCAATAGAGATTGCGTCCTGAGGCTGCTTTTAGAGGACACTTCTTATGGCCTGTGATGTTTTTCACTGGCAAGACAAGTAAATGAGTGAGATCAGCGAAGAAAGAACTGAGAGGAAAGTGTGTGTGGAAAAGTAACTGAAAGGGCATAGAAAGAGAAAGAGAAAGCAAGAAGGTAAAAAAGAAAGAAAGAAGGTAAGAAAGATAGAAAGAAAGAAAGAAAGAAAGAAAGAAGGAAAGAAAGAAAGAAAGAAAGAAAGAAAGAAAGAAAGAAAGATAGAAAGAAAGAAAGAAAGAAAGAAAGAAAGAAGGAAAGAAAGAAAGAAAGAAAGAAAGAAAGAAAGAAAGAAAGAAAGAAAGAAAGAAAGAAAGAAGGAAAGAAAGAAGGAAAGGAAGAAAGAAGGAAAGAAAGAAAGAAAGAAAGAAGGAAAGGAAGAAAGAAGGAAAGAAAGAAGGAAAGGAAGGAAGGAAGGAAGGAAGGAAGGAAGGAAGGAAGGAAGGAAGGAAGGAAGGAAGGAAGGAAGGAAGGAAGGAAGGAAGGAAGGAAGGAAGGAAGGAAGGAAGGAAGGAAGGAAGGAAAGAAAGAAAGAAAAAAGAAGGAAAGAAAAAGCAGAGCAAAACAATGTTGGAGATAGAGAGTGGTAGAGGGATGTTTTGTGAGAAGGTCTTGGTTTCTGCGTGCTAAGGTGGAGGGGGGGTGTGGTGCGGAGGCTTGTTCTGCATGGACATACATACCCAGACAGGTTGTTTATTAATGCTCTGCCTCTCTTCTGGCGGTGATGGTGTGCTGTGGTGTGTGGCGGGCGGTAGCAGCCTTAGACCCCGGCAGCCCCCTGACCCCTTGACCCCACCCGCAACGCAGCGTATCAAAGCTGCAGAAACAGTATTCGCATACATACACTACATGGCCAAAAGTATGTGAACACATGCTCTTCAAACAACTCATTGCAAAATCATGGGCTTTAATATGGAGTTGGTCCCCCCCTTTGCTGCTATAACAGCCTTTTTTATTTCACCTTTATTTAACTAGGTAGGTAAGTTGAGAGTTCTCATTTACAATTGCGACATGGCCAAGATAAAGCAAAGCAGTTCGACACATACAACAACACAGAGTTACACATGGAGTAAAACAAACATACAGTCAATAATACAGTAGAAAATAAGTCTATATACAATGTGAGAAAATGAGTTGAGATAAGGGAAGTAAAGGCAACAAAAAAAAGAAAAAAAAGGCCATGGTGGCGAAGTAAATACAATATAGGAAGTAAAACACTGGAATGGTAGATTTGCAGGGGAAGAATGTGCAAGGTAGAGATAGAAATAAGGGGGTGCAAAATAAATAAATAAATACAGTATGGAGGAGAGGTAGTTGTTTGGGCTAAATTAAAGATGGGCTATGTACAGGTGCAGTGATCTGTGAGCTGCTCTGACAGCTGGTGCTTAAAGCTAGTGAGGGAGATAAGTGTTTCCAGTTTCAGAGATTTTTGCAGTTCGTTCCAGTCATTGGCAGCAGAGAACTGGAGAGGCGGCCAAAGAAAGAATTGGTTTTGGTGGTGACCAGAGAGATATACCTGCTGGAGCGCGTGCTACAGGTGGGTGCTGCTATGGTGACCAGAGAGCTGATATATAGGTACAGGGGGGACTTTGCCTAGCAGGGTCTTGTAGATGACCTGGAGCCAGTGGGTTTGGCGACGAGTATGAACCGAGGGCCAGCCAACGAGAGCGTACAGGTCGCAGTGGTGGGTAGTATATGGGGCTTTGGTGACAAAACAGATGGCACTGTGATAGACTGCATCCAATTTATTGAGTAGGGTATTGGAGGCTATTTTGTAAATGACATCACCAAAGTCACAGTTTTACAAGGGTATGTTTGGCAGCATGAGTGAAGGATGCTTTGTTACAAAATAGGAAGCCAATTCAAGATTTAACTTTGGATTGGAGATGTTTGATGTGAGTCTGGAAGGAGAGTTTACAGTCTAACCAGACACCTAGCTATTTGTAGTTTTCCACATATTCTAAGTCAGTACTGTCCAGAGTAGTGTTGTTGGACAGGCTGGCAGGAGCAGGCAGCGATCGGTTGAAGAGCATGCATTTAGTTTTACTTGTATTTAAGAGCAATTGGAGGCCACGGAAGGAGAGTTGTATGGCATTGAATCTCGCCTGGAGGGTTGTTAACAGTGTCCAAAGAAGGGCAAGAAGTATACAGAATGGTGTCGTCTGCATAGAGGTGGATCAGAGACTCACCAGCAGCAAGAGCGACATCATTGATGTAAACAGAGAAGATTCAGCCCAAGAATTTAACCCTGTGGCACCCCCATAGAGACTGACAGAGGCCCGGACAACAGGCCCTCCGATTTGACACACTGAACTCTATCAGAGAAGTAGTTGGTGAACCAGGCGAGGCATTCATTTGAGAAACCAATGCTATCGAGTCTGCCGATGAGGATGTGGTGATTGACAGAGTCGAAAGCCTTGGCCAGGTCAATGAATACGGCCGTACAGTATTGTTTCTTATCGATGGCGGTTAAGATATCATTTAGGATCTTGAGCGTGGCTGAGGTGCACCCATGACCAGATCTGAAACCAGATTGCATAGCGGAGAAGGAATGGTGGGATTCGAAATGGTCGGTAATCTGTTTGTTGACATGGCTTTCGAAGACCTTAGAAAGGCAGGGTAGGATAGATATAGATCTGTAGCAGTTTGGGTCAAGAGAGAGAGATACTTTTAGAAAGAAAGGGTCCAGATTGTCTAGCCTGATTTGTAGGGTCCAGATTTTGAAGATCTTTCAGAACATCAGCTGACTGGATTTGGGAGAGAGAGCAATGGGGAAGGCTTGGGTGAGTTGCTGTGGGGGGTGCAGTGCTGTTTACCGGGGTAGGGGTAGCCAGGTGGAAAGCATGGCCAGTCGTAGAAAAATGCAAGAAAACCCGCTCCCCCCCGAGGCACAACGAATGCCAACCTCGCACTCTGTCGAAGACATCCTTTCTGAGTTGAGATCCCAACGTACAGAACTAAACACCAAATGAGATGCCATTAACTCTCAGCTCAGTGCGATAGGGGGCAAGGTGACAATCCTGGAAAACGCTTTGCCTGACATCAACAACAAGATAACCATAAACGCGGGGCACCTGGATGAGGCAGAGGGGCGAATCCTATCCTTGGAAAACTTATTGACAGATGCCATGAAAACAATAGCATATGCTAAAAAGAAAATCGAGCATCTGGAAAAGAAAACAGAGGACCTGGAAAACAGGGGGCGAAGGCATAATTGTGTTCTATTCAATCTGGGCGAGGGAAACATGCCACTGATCCACTACCTGCAAGACAAACTTCCAGAGTGGCTCCACCTGTCCACGGACAGGCCCATAGAACCCGAGAGAGCTCACCGAGCACTGAGGCCCCCGCCAGCAGCCAGACAACCACCGCGCCCAATCACCATACGTTTCCTGAGATTCACCGACAAGGAACGAGTCCTACAGGCGGCGAAAAACAACACCATCACAGTGGGAAATGCCAAACTCGCTTTACACCAGGACCTGTCAGCTGGAATACGCCGAAAGCGCAGAGAGTTTGACGAAGTGAAGAAATACTCAATTGACCGAGACATCCTCAGGGGATTCAAATACCCAAACGAGCTCAGGATTCTTCACCAAGGAGCCTTGCGACACTTCAAAACTCCCGAAGAGGCAAAATGTTTTTTGAAAGACAATCCTGGTCAATGAGAAACAGACCAATGACTAAATGCGATTAATTCCATTACTAAAGGAGGTAAGACCATATCCAGAGACCATATATAGCCGATATCCAGAGACCCACCCCCTAAATGTCATTATAGCCGTACAATTTATATTTATTTTCCTTTAACTGAGAGGGATGGGCTGTTTAGCCTAACCTAGGCCTACTAATGTTTCAGCCTACTTTTATTTCCCTGTTTTTTTGTTGCTATTATTACTTGGGGTTCCCTATGTCCCTTGGGGGAGGTATATGTAGGCTGGGCTATTGATTTTATTTTTCTCCCCTCTTTTACTGTGGTCTGGACAAGGGCAACTGTGTCATTTACTCAATGCGGGGTGGAGAGGATGAGGCATTTCTTTGGTGGGGAGAGGGAGACGTTGCTAACTGTTCCCGGTTTTTGTTTTATTCGGAACACAGAATTGAGACTGAGCGGGGGTAATAGATCCAACGGGATGTGTCGAGTTGTTTGGGAACTCGGCTGGGGTGTTCAGAGATTATTATTTTATGTACACCATTTATTTTCCTTTTATGTGAACGCAGCTGTAATTACTATCCACTTTTACCCAGCGATGACTTGCACTAAAGTTCGATTACTGTTCGATGACGATGAGTAGTACCTTAAATCTATTGACATGGAACTACCATGGTCTAGGGCATGCAATAAAACGGAAAAAGATACTATGTGCTCTAAAAAAGGAAAAAGCAGACATCGCGCTATTACAAGAGACACACCTCTGTGATGCTGAACATGCCAAACTCCGCAGAGCTTGGGTGGGACAGGTGTATTTCTCATCTTTCAAATCAAACAGTAGAGGCACAGCCATACTTATCCATGAAAATGTTCCATTCATAATTGACAAAAACATATCTGAATCCGGAGGGGAGATTTATTTTGATAACTAGGTCACTATATGGTCAACCAATTACTATATTAAACATATACACCCCTAACACAGATACTCCTGCCTTCATGTCAAAAATGATAACCCTGTTCAATGAGCATTGTGTCTCCTTTGGTGTGGTGGCTGGAGATTTTAATTGTACCCTTAACCCAACCCTAGACAAATCATCTCAAGTCCCCACCACAAATCCTAGATCTGCAAAGATGTTGAACTCTCTTACTAAAGATATGGGACTGATAGATATCTGGAGAGAGACTAATAGCTCATCTATAGACTATACATACTACTCTAATGTCCATAACACCTACTCCCGTATAGATTACATTTTTATCCCAAAGAGTTTCATAAATTCAGCCACATGTACAATCGGACCCATAGCACTTTCAGATCACGCCTTTGTCCACCTCCACTTTGACCTCTGCAAAAACATCCCGAGGTCAAAGAGCTGGAAATTCAACACCTCCATGCTATGAAACGAAGTGTTCCATACATTGGTAACTACATGGATAGACAACTACACACAAGACAATAAAGATTCTCCTGTTTCTCCGGCCACAATGTGGGATGCTGCTAAAGCCACACTAAGAGGTCATCTAATTGCATATGCTTCCTCTAAGAAAAAAGCAATGGAAACACACAGGCTAGATCTTGAGAGGGAGCTGGAATGCTGTGAAAGAATACATAAACAATCCCCAGACAGCACCTCCTGGAGTCAACTTAAAGCAGCCAAAGCCAAACTGAATTTGGACTACACTCGGGAGATAAAAAAAAGGTTTTCTTTACTAAACAGAAATACCATGAGTATAGCAATAGGCCCAGTAGATTGCTTGCTTACCAATTAAAAAAGGAGCAGTCAGAGCGTACAATCATGGCTATCCGAACAGCAGAGGACGAGGTCACATACGACCCAAAAAATATCAATTTAACTTTTCATGATTTGTACTGCAAACTATACACCTCTGAGAGAAAACACACGGAGGCAGAACTCCACTCTTTCCTAGAGGGAATCTCGCTACCTAAACTATCAGAGACCGACCAAGAAGATCTCAACTCCCCCTTCACTCCTGAGGAGATCCTGGATTACCTCCATGCCACCTAATAAGTCCCCAGGCCCAGATGGATTCCCCAGAGAGTTCTACAAAGCTTTTTGGCCCCAGCTCAGCCCTATCTTCATGCCAATGCTGGAGGATTTTTTGCAAAAACGGAGTTCTCCCAGACTCAATGCACACAGCTCGCATTACAGTGTTGCTAAAAAAGGACAAGGACCCCCTATCCTGCTCGTCCTTCCGGCCCATAAGCTTGTTGGATTTCGACTATAAAATAATTACCAAATTGCTCGCCAAAAGACTAAACACTCTTGTTCCCAAAATAATAAAAGCGGACCAAACTGGATTTATTAGAGACAGATACTCTTCTGATAACATTCGCCGTCTTTTTGATATTATTGATCAAGTAAACGCACAGAAGACCCCTGTCCTGCTGGCTTCACTGGATGCTGAGAAGGCGTTTGACAGAATGGAGTGGAGCTTTCTGTTTTCAGTCTTAGAAAAGTTCAATATGGGCCCAAATTTTATTAAATGGATCAAATCACTATACTCTCATCCAAATGCCATGGTGACTACTAATGGACTGATGACAGATTCCCTCTGGAACGGGGCACAAGACAAGGGTGCTCGCTGTCCCCCCTGCTCTACCTGTTGGGGGCGGAGCCCCTGGCAGAGCTTATAAGGAGCAATCCAAGTATTATGGGTGTTTCTGCAGGCGGCCAGCAGCACAAGATTTCGCTTTACGCGGATGATGTCTTGCTCTACATATCCAACCCTGAGAAATCCCTCCCTCTAATTTTAGACACAATTGCTCAGTATGGCAAGTTTTCAGGTTATAAGATCAATCTTAACAAATCCCATGTCTGCCCTCTCAATATTACACTCACCAGCTCTATGAAGACACTATGTCCTTTCCAATGGAAAACACAGGGGTTTCAATACCTCGGGATCTTCATAACACCAGATCTGAATAGCCTTTTTAAGGAAAATTATCTTCCACTCCTGGATCGAATCAAGAACGATCTCCAAACCTGGATCTCCCTCCCAATTAGCTTAGTAGGAAGAATTAATGTCATCCGTATGAACGTCCTCCCTAGACTGAACTACTTATTTCAGATGCTCCCATGCTATCTCCCAGTTCCCTTCTTCAAAACAACTAACCAAAGCATCACCAAATTTATATGGGGCAATAAAAAACCTAGGATCAAGTTTTCCACTCTATCGAAACCTGAATCTAAGGGTGGTCTTGCCCTTCCCTCCCTTCAATTGTACTACTGGTCTGCCCAAATCCGCAACATGCTAATATGGATCACAAACAGACAAGAGTCAACGTGGATTCAGATGGAAGCCCAATCCTGTGGTTCATTGCCCTGAAGCTCAATTATATTCATTAATAACTTTAGTGAAGTGGGCAACATAGCCAAAACCTTTGTGATTTACAGCACCCTACTAGCGTGGAGGGACTGTAAGAAATACCTGGGCATTTCCTCCCAAATATGTTCTCACTCGCCTATAGTAGGCAACCCAGACTTGCCAAAAGCCCTGAGGGATGCCAACTTTAATCTTTGGCATACTCTAGGAATCAGGACCTTTTCAGACCTATTTCATCAGAAAACCACTACACTGAAATCCTTTCAAGCGCTCTGCAGTGAATTCGATGTGCCAAGATCCATTTTTTTTTAAATATCTTCAAATTAGACATGTCATTTCCTCATTTACCTCCAAGAGGAGGTTTAGAACTCAGTTGAATGAAGTTGAAACGCTTCTTGTCACAGCATAATCCATTAAAGGCTAAATATTTTACACCTATAGACTCCTTTCTGAGAAAGGAGGCTCCTCCTTTACTCCTTTGAAAATAATCTGGGAAAAGGACCTTGGTCTGACTATCAGTGATGAGTTATGGGCGGAGGTTTGCGACAGGGTATACTGCTCCTATACCAATGTAAAAATGAAAGAATCTAATTACAAATTTTTGTAGAAATGTTATTATACTCCTTTGAGACTCCATAGAATGAAAACAGATATGTCTCCTAACTGTAAAAGATGTACCTCTGAAAGTGGAACCTATATGCATGTATTTTGGAGCTGTAGAGAGATTGCCAGATTCTGGCAATCTATACATACTGCTGCACAGAAAATACTAGAGGTACATATGGTTTGATATGACCCCGTGTATCTATCTTCTTAATGCCCAGCAGGACTTTGTTCTTGATCCTGACAGAGAAAATTTGCTTATGACTATTACATACTTTGCTAAGAAATGTATTCTTCTATTGTGGGCCTCTAATACCCCTCCTACATTTAAAATGTGGATTGACCAGATTGTTGACTTTATCCCTCTTGAAAAGCTCACTTATGACCTCCACAAGAGACAGCCCAAGTTTGATAGACTCTGGTCTCCACTACTCAACTATATTTAAAACTGGACAGAGTGAACGGGGTGACTAGGGAAATGCGCAGATACATGTTGTGTAAGGTACTGTAAAACCTAAAAACGAATATTGGCCTGTCGTCTCAGCGAATGCTAGAAATAGCTGATAAGACCCTTGATAGTGCTGCAGCAAGTGTTATATATGTTTTTTTGTGTTTTTATTTAAATTTTGTTTTTAAGTACGTGTGTGTATGTATGTATGTATGTATGTATGTATGTATGTATGTATGTATGTATGTATGTATGTATGTATGTATGTATGTATGTATGTATGTATGTATGTATGTATGGGTATATATGTATGTATGTATGTATGTATGTATGTGTATGTGTATGTGTATATATATATGTATGTATGTATGTATGTATGTATGTGTATGTGTATATATATATGTATGTATGTATGTATGTATGGGTATATATGTATGTATGTATGTATGTATGTATGTGTATGTGTATATATATATGTATGTATGTATGTATGTGTATATATATATATATATATATATATATATATATATATATGTGTGTATGTATATATATATATATATATATATATATATATATATATGCACCAAGGAAAATAAATAGATTAAGAAAAATAAGTGTTCTTATTTGACTTTATCTTTCATTTTAATTGTATTTTTTTTGACTATTTTTTTTATTTTTAATTTAAGCCTGTCACATCTGTGAATGTGGAATGTGTTTTTAAAGCCTGTCACATCTGTGAATGTGGAATGTGTTTTTAAAGCCTGTCACATCTGTGAATGTGGAATGTGTTTTGTTGGTTGATTGAAAAACAAGAAAACTTCATAAAACTTTAAATTGAAAAAAAAGAGAGCGCCTGGGGAATAGGAGTGGAGCTAGGTACTGCAGGGCCTGGATTCACCTCTACATCACCAGAGGAACAGAGGAGGAGTAGGATAAGGGTACGGCTAAAAGCTATGAGAATTGGTCGTCTAGAACGTCTGGAACAGAGAGTAAAAGGTTTCTGGGGGCAATAAAATAGCTTCAAGGTATAATGTACAGACAAAGTTATGGTAGGATGTGAATACAATGGAGGTAAACCTAGGTATTGAGTGAGGATGAGAGAGATAATGTCTCTAGAAACATAATTTAAGCCAGGTGATGTCATCGCATGTGTGGGTGGCGGAACTGAAAGGTTGGATAAGGTATAGTGAGCAGGGCTAGAGGCTCTACAGTGAAATAAACCAATAAACACTAACCAGAACAGCAATGGACAAGGCATATTGACATTAAGGAGAGGCATGCTAAGTCGATTGATCTGGCCCTCACTACATATTCGTCGCCAGACCCACTGGCTCCAGGTCATCTACAAGTCCATGCTAGGTTAAGCTCCGCCTTATCTCAGTTCACTGGTCACGATGGCAACACCCACCCGTAGCACGCGCTCCAGCAGGTGTATCTCACTGATCATCCCTAAAGCCAACACCTCATTTGGTCACCTTTCGTTCCAGTTCTCTGCTGCCTGTGACTGGAACGAATTGCAAAAATCGCTGAAGTTGGAGACTTTAATCTCGCTCACCAACTTCAAACATCTGCTATCTGAGCAGCTAACCGATCGCTGCAGCTGTACATAGTCTATCGGTAAATAGCCCACCCAATTTTACCTCATTCCCATACTGTTTATATTTTTTACTTTTCTGCTCTTTTGCACACCAATATCTCTACCTGTACATGACCATCTGATCATTTATCACTCCAGTGTTAATCTGCAAAATTGTAATTATTTGCCTACCTCCTCATGCCTTTTGCACACAATGTATATAGACACTTTGTTTTCTACTGTGTTATTGACTTGTTAATTGTTTACTCCATGTGTATCTCTGTGTTGTCTGTTCACACTGCTATGCTTTATCTTGGCCAGGTCGCAGTTGCAAATGAGAACTTGTTCTCAACTAGCCTACCTGGTTAAATAAAGGTGAATTGGTAGCCATCGGTAGCAAGCTAGCATAGGATGGAGGTCTTTAGCCTTTAGCTGCAAGAGCATTAGTGAGGTCGGGCACTGATGTTGGGCGATTAGGTCTGGCTCGCGATCAACATTCCAATTCATATCAAAAGTGTTCAATGGGGTTGAGGTCAGGGCTCTGTGCAGGCCAGTCGTGTTCTTCCACAACGATCTCAACAAACCGTTTCTGTATGGACCTCGCTTTGTGCACGGGGGCATTGTCATGCTGTAACAGGAAAGGGCCTTTACCAAACAACTTACAACTTTACAGTTGGCACTATGCATTGGGGCAGGTAGCGTTCTCCTGGCATTCGCCAAACCAGGACTCGTCGGTCGGACTCCCAGATGGTGAAGCGCGATTCATCACTCCAGAGAATACATTTCCACTGCTTCAGAGTCCAATGGCGGCGAGTTTTGCACCACTCAAGTCGATGCTTGGCATAGTGCATGGTGATCTTAGGCTGATCAGCCATGGAAACTAATTTCATAAAGCTCCTGATGAACACTTCTTGTGCTAACGTTGCTTCCAGAGGCAGTTTGGAACTCGGTAGTGAGTGTTGGAACCGAGGAGAGATGATTATTACGCGCTTCAGCACTCGGCAGTCCCGTTCTGTGAGCTTGTGTGAACTACCACTTTGCTCGATTTTAAACACTTGTCAGCAATGGGTGTGGCTGAAATGGCCGAATCCACTCATTTAAATGGGTGTCCACATACTTATGGTCATGTAGTGTACATACATACACACAGACACACAGACACACACACATTCATATGCACACACATCCATATGCACTTACTCAGCTCATGACACACTCCTCATACACTCCCCCCTCCACCACACACACAAACACACACGACCCACAGCCACACACACACACCTTGGCTTTATCGCCGCCATCAATTTCCGCTCTGCATATGGCTGAAGCTGCTTATGCACATGCTCCTCAGCTGTACTTTATCAAAGGGTTTGTCCTGGGCTCCCAGCCATGCATTATTAAACACACCCAATCAGTTGGATCGGCAGTAGGCAGCAGGCAGGCAGGTACAGTATAGTACACCACAGCACCACAGCAGCCCAGGGGCTGCTAGAATCACTCTCATCCACACTCTGAGCCTTATCATTGACCGTGGCTCAATAGAGCAAACGTGCCCTGTCACTCAATGTCTCCTGCCACTAGAATGGTTTAAATGTGAAGAGTCAAGTGTAAGGAGTCTTAAGTGTTCTGTTGGGGAGGCGGTTCTGTTTGGTATGGGAGTGTCATCTATTCAGATGTCTAGAATGTAACATATCATGCATTTATAGAATGTGCTGTGGGGTATGTGTGTGTGTTAGGTACTGTAATTGCAATCCATTACCCAACAATCTACAGTTTTAGTTTTTTCCCCCTTAGCAGGTGCAAGAGTTCAGTCTAGGTAACCATCTGCAGTTTCACCCCTGGTCTCTCTCCTCACTCCCTTCTCACCCCGCCCTCCATCTGACAGAAATCTGGAACACTTACAGCATTAGGGCAGGAAGTCTCGCCCAACAGTACAGCTGTGTGTTACTCAGTGGCGGTTGGTGCAATTTAAGATGAGGGAGGACAATATTTTTTTTCATGGGCATGGCCTTATTTCCTTTATAGCATAGCATATTGTATGTCATTCCTATTCCATTCACCCAGCTCAATGTAACAAGGGTAAGTTTTGGGCTACTACGAATTTGCCCCTATACCTATCATGAGGTTGCTACAACCTAGCCTATGAATGAAATTTTACAACATGTGACATGGACAGGCAGTGACACATTCAGTACCGCCTTGCACACTGTTGCCTACATCTAACTTGATCCAGTGTGTAAATCCAACAGTTGCAAACGAGAATTTCAATTGGACAAATTCTGGGATGTTTATCCTCGTTTCATTCCATTTGCTTCCATTTAAGAAACGTTTTTCAACGGAATTGTCAGAATGAATAGAGCCCTGATCACATGTAAAACAGTTCTCTTTCATAGCAGCCATGTTGTATTCCTTCTCACATCTATGAGCTTTCCTCCTGTCACATTTTCCCTTCGCTTGTGGACTTCAATGCACAACACATCAGATGTATGTGACCAGGCGAAAAAATACAATTTCCAAGCCAAATCATATCATAACCGCTACACACAGCCTATATTGTTGTCATCACATTAGCCAAAGGCATAGTCAACATAGTTAATAGTACTAACGTGTTAGTAACCCCGCTACAATCATGCAGTACAGTGTACAGTCAATAAGTGGCAAGTGGCAATAGATTTGTAAAACCAAAAGCTTACCTTGACTTGGAAGAGTTCCAGCGTTGTGTTGGATAGTCATAGCCAGCTAGCTAACATAGCATCCCTCCCACTGAGCTGGGTGTTTCAATAGGCTAAAATAGCTAGCTGCATTTTCTATCTAAGTAAGTTAAAAAAGACAATCTCTCTTCTTATAAGCACTGCAGTGCTAGCTTTCTGTAGCTTATGCTTTCAGTACTAGATTCATTCTCTGATCCTTTGATTGGGTGGACAACATATCAGTTCATGCTGCGAGGGCTCTGATAGGTTGGAGTTGTCATAATTACTGTGTAAGTCTATGGAAGGGTGTTAGAACCAAGAGCCTCCTGGGGTTTTGTATTGAAGTCAATGCACCAAGAGGAGGACGGAAGCTAACTGTCCTCCGGCTACACCATGGTGCTACACTACAGAGTGCTGTTGAGGCTACTGTAGCCCTTATTTGCAAAACAGTGTGTTTTAATCAATTATTTGGTGACGTGAATATATTAAGTATAGTATTATCTAAAAAGGATAACTTTTCAATGTTTCACTATTTTTATTTTATGAAATTCACTGCTGAGGATGGTCCTCCCCTTCCTCCTCTGAGGAGCCTCCACTGGTGTTAGAATCTGACCAACCCACTGACTTCACCCACCCAAACATGCACAAGTTGGGGTAGAGTGCCTTGTATCATTGGATCCAGTGGCGGACTGGCCGTCGGGAGCACCGGGGCAATTCCCGGTGGCTTGAGGGTCGTTTTGTCCTTCTGTGAATAGTCAACTTGACCAGCGATAATATAGCAAGCGGGAATGAGTTGACGGAGAATCCACGTCTCTGGCGCGACTCTCACTCTCTCGCTGCAGTGTCCCCGCGCGAGGGGTGCGTGCGCAAAAATTACATCAGGTCTTTCCGCGACGCGCAAAGCAACCGTCTACCTGCTTCTCTACCAATAACATTTTAGACAAGTCGCACTGTGAAATGGATGGTCAGAAAAGGAAAGGTGGAGCAGAGAGGGAGAGAAAAACAAGAGAAAGGCCCTTGCCACAGACGCAGCTAAATGCTGCAAAATAAGCGACAGGTCAGTGAAAAACACTAGCTAAAACACACACACTGACAACACCCAGCATGGCTAGCTAAGTAGTCTAGCTAATAATAGTGACACAACAGCCGGTAGACTAAACAGTTTGCACATCTTATGTCTTAACGGAGGAATTATATCATAGCAATGAGTGCAACATAGCGATCATAATATGACATTGAAGGCAATATGTTTCAACTAGTAAAAAATGGTAAACCTAGACTATGGACTTGCCAGTATTCGGTCATGACTCATGCTGCATAAGCTAGGGAAAGTGCACATACACTGTACAGCGAAACAGGCTACAGTAACTTAACCTGAATACATCCATGAATGTAACACAGTAGCCTGTGTGACACTGCACAGGCAATGACAAGGATCATTAGCGCCATTAGTACCAGCAAGTTACTACAATAATATACAGCTCTGGAATTAAGAGACCACTCTTAATTTTATCCAGAGCTGTATTAATATAGCCAACTAATACACTAATGATAGTGAGTATGTTAATAGAGTATTTTCTTTGCAAAGGTGGAGAAGGAAGCAGCAGCAGCACTAGAAAGGTGGAGAAGGAAGCAGCAGCAGCACTAGAAAGGTGGAGAAGGAAGCAGCAGCAGCACTATGATGCAACCAGATGTAGAGAGAGAGAGAGAGAGAGAGAGAGAGAGAGAGAGAGAGAGAGAGAGAGAGAGAGAGGTTCAGAGCCCAATACAGGGAAAATAGAAAGGGACAGCGAAAGCACTGAAAATCCATTTGATAATTTTTCCTGTCCTCAGTCCAAGGATTTTGACTTATTTTTTCAGTACCACCCAAAACAAACCCCTCAAAGAGTCTTTCCCAATGTTCTCCACTCCAAAGACGGCACAAACAGAAAATGGCTGACATACAATGAAGTAACTCACTCCTTGTTCTGCTCAGTATGTATTGCATTCGCAAAACCTTCAGCCAGTGATAGTGCATTTGTCAAAGGAGGCAGGCAGGCCTGGAAACATGCCCATCAGAGAGTACAGGAACACGACAGAAGCAAGACCCATAGAGAAAGTGCAGAGGCCTTTTCCCTCAGAGCCAGCAAACCAGACATCCGTACCCTTCTGAGTGATAAGCAGATTACTGCACCTGTACATAGCCCACCTATAATTTAGCCCAAACAACTACCTCTTTCCCTACTGTATTTAATTTCTTTATTTAGTTTGCTTCTTTGCAACCCATTATTTTTATTTCTACCATGCACATTCTTCCATTGCAAATCTACCATTCCAGTATTTTACTTGCTATATTGTATTTACTTTGCCACCATGGCCTTTTTTTGCCTTTACCTCCCTTCTCACCTCATTTGCTCACATCGTATATTGACTTGTTTATACTGTATTATTGACTGTATGTTTGTTTTTACTCCATGTGTAACTCTGTGTCGTTGTATCTGTCGAACTGCTTTGCTTTATCTTGGCCAGGTCGCAATTGTAAATGAGAACTTGTTCTCAACTTGCCTACCTGGTTAAATAAAGGTGAAATAAATAAATAAAAATAAATAAGCAAATGTCGGTTCAACGAGACCAGGTCAGAAAGAGGAGGCAGGTCATGGAACGTGTGGTTGATGTAGTTAAAGTTTATTGGTAAATGTGGGCTTAGCTACAGAGGACACAGACACGGAGCTGCATATAACTTGGAAAACGATTGACGGCAAGTTTCTTGAGCATATATTGTTGCTAAGCAAATATGATGTCTGCCGACAAGAGCATGTCAGTGATTGCATTGAGAAGTGCAAGAAGCAGATGGAAAGTAAAAGGAAGAGGGTCCTTGGTAACTATGACGTCCAAAACAACAGCCAACAAAGTAAGTGAAGTCATCAGAATGTTGATTCAGCAGACAGTTGCTGTTGAAGTGAGAAAGGCAGGGAGGTTCTCAATACAAATGGACACAACACAGGATTGAACATCCAAAGACCAGTGTGCAGTAGGTCTGCGATAGGTCACTGATGTTGTCCTCGAGAGACTCATTGCTGTCATTGACTGTGAGTCATTGACTGGACAGTAACAGACCTTTGAGAATATGGACATAGATATCAAACAGTGTGTTGGTAATGCAACAGACGGAGCAGCTAATATGCAGGGACAATACAGGGGCTTCTCTGCATCGCTCACAGGAGAGTCTCCTAACCAAGTACACATATGGTGTTACTCACATGTCCTCAACCTTGTGCTAACTGACACCACTGGGGTTGTTGTGGCAAGTGAATCCCTTTCCTCACTACTGAATGACATTGCCGTGTTCGTTCGAGATTCCTACAAGCGCATGAAGCTATGGGAGGAAACCAGTGAGGACAGGAGACACAGACGGCTTGATGTAATTGGTGAAACACGGTGGTGGGCCAAAGACGAGGCCTTGAGGAAAGTATTTGGAAGCTTTGCAAAGCCTGACCGTGCACTTTACACGGATGTGGTCATCGCTATGGAAAGAATTGAAAAGGATGTGACCATAAAACCTGCCATCCAAAGCAAGGCCCAAGGGCACAAGGATGCTCTCCTAAAGTTTGAAACCAGACTTACAGCTGAGGTTTTTCTCAGGATTTTTGAGCAGAAGTCCCCTCTCTCTAAATACTTGCAAACAAGTGGAATGGATATCGTAACACCACAGCACTTGGTGACGGGAATGGAGGATAACCTGAGAAAGTGTGCCCGAGACTTTGAGGGTGTGAAGAGGTCAGCAGACGACTTTGTTGAGCGGGCCAATGGCATTCTGGAGGAGCAGCAGGACTGTGATGACGAAGCTCAGTGCTGTGTGCAGATGTCTCCTGCATGAATCCAAAGCGTTTTCCTGAGATCAGAGAAAAGAGCCTTCCAAAGACAGCCATGAAGGAGCTCAGCAAATGCTTCCTGGAATTTGATGAACACGCCACTGTTGAGGCATTGCAGGCTGAACTGATCAGCCTTGCACAACAGTAGGAAAGACTGAAACAGTCAGCATTGGAGGAGTACAACACCAGGGCCGCCGCCGCCAGTGATGAATCATAGGAAGGCTTTGAGGATCCTGATGAAAGGGTGGAGTTGGTGAGCAGAAGTTGTTCCACATGTAAAAACTGCCCGATATGCTGCTATCTTCTCCTGTCTCAGTACAATCTGCTCGCGGATGCGTATCACATCATTGGTTTGGGCTACAAGTTCCTCCTCACCCTATCCATCACTCAGGTGGCTTGTGAGTGGACCTTCTGCACCCTGAAATTTGTGAACAACCACCGAAGGACCTCCCTCACTCAAGTGAACCTTGAAGTGTTCCTTTTGATGGCAACAGAGAAAGATATTCTTATGGGATTTGACAAAGATGACATCACTGACAAGATGGCAGAGAGCAGTGAGTTACTGCGCCACCTACTGGTTTACTAGTGGTAATTACTTCCTGGTTACTCTGAAGTAGCTATACTATGTCTCTTCTTTAACAGGCGTAACGGGCTGAAAATATGCTGTGAGTTAAAGTTTTTGTACAGAGGCATGTTTTTTGGACTTTCGTATTATACTTGCAGTTATGTAGCCAATGTTCCATTTCATTGACTCAGTGTATAGATGTGTTTATTTTTTTTGCTGTTTGCATTATGGACATCAGTGAGTGAACATCGTAATCAACGTTCTTTTGTAGAGGAGTGCTTTTTCGACTTGTGTGTGTGTGTGTGTGTGAAGTTTTTTAAAATACTTTTGATATGCTTGATGCTTGAATATAAAGAAAATCATTTGAACATTTGAGCTAAATCTGTGTATCTTATTATCTTAAAAAAAAGTGTAGGCTAATAGTTTTGTACGTGCCATGATTGGTGTATTCCTAGTGAGTTTTTGAGGGTGCACCCATAGCCATAGCATACCTTGAAAACTCAGTGTTCAGATAGGCTACTTGTTGGTCAGTCCCAAATGTTTCTATTTTGTAATGTGGATAAAATTCTTCCAAGATGAAAATAGCGGGCAAATTTATAACTAGTTTGGTACCCATTACATCAACAAATAGGGCTAGCCTACAAAATTAGCTGTCTGGTGGTTTGTGTGAACAGGGTGGCCTGGGATGGAGTCAAATTCCCGGGCCTGAATTATTGTTTCAGTCCGCCCCTGATTGGTACTGTGCAACAACTCCTTTAACTTTTACAGATTTGTGTGTCTTTTATCTGATTTCATTAGATTACAGGGTTTTCGGTATTATTTTGTAATACATTAGAGCTGTTGTAACACTGATACTGATAGTCATTTTAATACGGGTTTAATTGTAATACAGAGTTGTATTCAGAAATCAGGTTCCGTCACTTTTCTAGTAAAATACCCTTCAGGAGGTTGTGTGCATGTTACATTTTCCAAGTCACATAGATATGAAGACAGTTAGCTATAGGCCTACCTCTTTTACCTCCACAAGACAATGTCCTTATGTTCCTTGTCCTCACAGACACATTTCTCCAACAACTTTTGTGTTACAGGTGAATTGCGTTGATATTTAGGGGTACTCGCAGTAGCTGTTGGGATACCAATGGGCTAATATTGTCAGCGTTCCACCTTGACCTCTACGGCTTGGACAGTGGAGGGGATGTGGCGGCAAGAAGGTGTGGGGTGCACTCTGTATCAGTCATCAAGGTGACCACTGTGTGGGAAGGTGCGTCCGGCTGCGGGTGACCGCTGCGCTCTCCAGTGAGGCCACCCTGTGTGTCCGTCGCGCCTCTGACCGTCGCAGAGCCCGTGGCCTTTGCAAATGAGGAGCAGGGATGCAGCAGACAAAATGCATGAGGAGGGAGGAACTGAAAGACAGGGGTGATGCGGAGATGGAGGAGAGAGGAGAACGTATCCCCCCCACCCCAGCCCCACTCCTGCAATGCATATTCAGAGATTGACCTCGGAGAGTAAGCCGACACAGGCTGCTAAAACGCTGTCATGTTCAAGAATGAGATGTGGACATTTTGTGATGTTTATCCCCAAACTGCAACCCCATATCTCAATATATTCAGGGTTGCAACCCCCAGAGACGATGTTACAGATTCAAAGACAGAACACGGAACTGGGAAGTTGATAGGTATTAAACGCTTGTTTCCTGTTTTCTGATGCACTACTTTAGGCTGGACTCAGGTAAACACTTTAATAAGGATTCAGGGAGCGAGGGCACCGTGTTTAGCTTTGGGACGTGTCTGTGTTTGGCTAGCTGGGTTGCTGTGGGGCACAGCGTCTATGACCTGTGGGATCCTGTCGGAATGTGTTATTCCAGGCGTTTGAGACTCCCATTAGGAAGCCCCATGGCGGATGTGTGGAGTGGTGCCAGGCCTCGATCCCTCGCTCTCTGGGGTGATGCTGGCCAGCTTTCCTACCTCTAGAACGAGCCAAAATGCCACCACCACCAACCCCCAACTCCTGTATCGAGGATGAGAGGAAATTAGCTCCCCAAATGATGATCTCAGCCAACTACTTCCTCCTAAGTTCATTTGGGCTTGCCTACGTTGATGATGTTGATAATGCTTCTTTAAAGTTGTTGTCAAAGTTGCTCACGGTGTATGTAAGATCAGCTGCCCACGTTTATCTTTCTATACAGAGGAATCCATGACGATATGGGCTGATGATCACGACTGTTTGCTGCTGAACATTTCGAAATCAGGTTTGGAATCATCTGAATTTCAGATCGTCTGCATACTGTCTTTCCCCTAGAACATAAGTTTATAGCCATCCAAAAGCACTGTAGGTCCAAAACAAACGAGTCAATTAGGTTTCCAACACTGTCAAAGCTTTCTTGTAGCTGTGACACACAGTCTGATGCAGATCCATTGAGTCTGGCGGTCATTTACATTTTTACATGTACATTTGAGTCATTTAAACAGACTCTCTTATCCAGAGCGACTTACAGTAGTGAATGTGTCCATTTAAACAACAAAAAAAAACGTTTTCTCGTTACCTTTGTCTCCACAGCCACTCTTTATCACCTCCCGTCTCGGCTGACGATGACTGTTCTCCCCTGATGACTCCTAAATGACCCATGACCACTCTCCATATTTGCTCAACACTGAGCCCTAATGGAAACGCGGCTGATCTCTGTTGCAGCCGGACTGTGCAGCCAGGGGAGAAACTCCATTACCAGCAACCAGCGACATCTTTAAAGCAGTGACCTCTAATACAGCTGCACATCACCACCCTACATGGGAAACAAGATGGCCGCCATGACAGTGGGGTATGTAAAATGCCTGCTTGGTAAAAGGGAATGTGTTAATTAACCTCTGAACTGAACTACACCTTAGCCATTAGTATAGTGAAGGGGTCAGCTGGGGGTTACAAGTAGTAGGCGGAACGACAAAAAATATTTCTGACAAAGTTCTGTGAAATCGTAGTTCTTCTAAAGACGATGGCGTCGGGGTGCATTCTTCCAGATTTCCCAACATGCCATAACTCACCACCGAGGACATGTGCTTCCTGCTGAGCTTGTCGTGCTTTGAGGGTTTTTCAAACACAACCGTGTTTTAACTTGTAAAAAAATACACTCTGTCAGCACATTTCAGAAATTATGGGCTAGATTAAACGCCAACTTTGACCCACCTGTCAGGGAATACAAGCTTTTTTTGTTGAGGGAGATTAATGCTCTGCCCTTACATTTTCTCAAGGCCCTCAGAATGTAAATCAGTGCCTAAGAGCAGTGTCATGGAGATTAGTCATTAGGTGAGGTGGAACATAGATTTTTTATTTGGGTATGTAAATGTGTTTTCTAGACAATTTGTACAGTGACGCAGGCTTCACGTTTACAGGACTACTTGGCCATCACATAATTTTCTAGAAATGAAAGATTAGCTCACTTTTTTGGAAAGTTGTGTGGAAGAAATCAAACTACCACTCTGACATACCCTCTTTCTGTAATCTAGTTTACAGGTATAGGCATATTGCATAATCCCTGAATTACATTGAATATTAACTCTGATGTTACGTTACGTTTGTTGTTTGTGAACCTGAAAAGCTTGTGTGCAAATATGCATCCTTGAGTAATCGGTATCTTTGGCGGCTGGAAAAAGCAGTTTTGCCAACACACTTCCACTTTATCATTTATCACTTTATCATTACTTTCTAGAAGTGTATTTGTTTACCATGTGGGGGCTTTGCTTTCTAGATTCTCACCTGTCTCCAAAATACACAGACAATCAAACCACATGAAAAATTCAAGACTAAACCATTATTAAAGCTCCAACAACGACCAAAAGCAGAGATATATTAGAAAACATGGAATAAGAAAACCTCTAAACAAAAGTGTGTGTGTTGGTGCTGAAAGACATAACTTTTCCTCTGAATCTAAACTAAAACCACTGGGGGGTTTGGAGGTCAGAGGTCACATGGTAGGGTCAAGAGGTCATGACCCAGACCTCGCTCATGTCCCTTCCTTCCCACGAACCCACCCCTGTGTTACTCCCTTGAACAAGTAAACAGCAATCAATGGAGCCAAAAGAGGTATCCATGATCCGACCTCCCGGCTTCTCTTCCTTAGTAAATGACTGGAAGGCATGAAGCATCAGCAGGCCTCTCTGGAGCGCTCCACCGGTTTAAGGAATCAGCAAAAACATGGAGGGGAGGGCAGGAGGGGGAACATAAGGGATGTGTGGACGAGCTCAGGCTACACAGGTTACACCTATAGCTCAGCTCCAATTGATCCACTCACCTTGCTACAGTCCATATCTTAATGTCTTAGCCTTCTCTTTCTTTCTCTCCACTCACTACTGGTTTCTATGTAGGACCAGCTGGTTTGTGAACTACAACTGGCCTTATTTACAAACAGAGCAACCGAGTGCCTTGTGTAATATGCTGGAAATGGAACATTTCTCTGAATGGTGAAGTCAGTTTCCACCTTGAGGTAGCAGGTGTACAGGAGCTTGATTAATGCTGCAGAAAAAAAAACCTGTTACAAGACACGTCATTCGAGCCCCACGGCTCTTCCGTTTAGCCCTCTTCGGTCTGCGTCGCTTGGGTGCACAGCCGGACGAATCGAGGGCGTGTTTGGACTGCGCCGCCGCCGTGCATCCCTCAGAAGTCGCGGTGCGTTTGTCAGATCAGGGAAGCAGATAGGGCTGCCGCCATCTGCCGAGGCATGTCAGAAATTTGCTCCCCGAGCCAGAATGTCCCGTGGTACTGTCAAGTGAAATTAGAAAAAAATGAAGACATTCATCTGAAGGACAACCGACGGGAGCCCAAAGACAACCAGGAGTGAGTTGACGTATCCATTCGAGTGCGTTCATTCATGAGAATGTAAGTGTGGTTTCAGAGACGCGCGAACGTCACTTTCTCACCTCTGTGACAGTGAGAATAGACAGTGTGATGATCATGGTGCTGCTTCTCGCTGAGTTAGATTAGCTACGATAATATGATAACAGTAATTGTGCCTGTCATAATTGTTCAATCACAGACTATCCCCAGGGCTTCTGCGGTAACAGCCCGGCTCCCATTAACGCACAACCATTTATTATTATGGCAGAGAGATTGGGCTAATTCTCCCGGATTACGGCTGGCACTGTTCCTCCCATGTATTATTTTGTGCACCTATCATATCATTGTTAAACTGACATGTAAATGTGTTTGCCTTGTTCTCGTAAGAAGTTTATTCAACTGGTTGCGTAATCCCTGTGTAATCCATGGACATACATATTGTGATGTCGTTTAGAGTAATGTATGCAAATCTAAATGAACACACATAAAAGCAAGATAATCAAACCTGACAAGCCACTTAGTTAATAGTAATCAGAATAGACCCAGACAAGTCAAGGGTCTTGTGAATGTAAATTTAGTAGTTCAGAGCGCAGTAAACATCCCTCTGTTTTCGGCCCTCACTGTCCCCTTGTGAAAAACAATGAGAGTGTGTGGGGGGGGGGGGGGGGAAGATAAATAGGGGCAGACATAGGAAGTGATGAGGACAGAGAGAGAGAAATAAGAGGAGAGAGCCACCAACGACAAGACCACCTCACAGCTGAATTTACTGTCAGATTTTTTTCCCAGAGAATCCAGCCTGAAAACCCCTATAGCCGTTCCGGCAGAAAAAAAAGGGAAAAGAAAAGAAACAGCTGAGGGTGTAAATAATTCATGCAGACAATATGACTTTTTTATGTAAATTCAGTGCATTAACCCTCTATTATAGTGATGGACGACAGATATGGGGTGATGTTTCCTTGGTAAGAGCTAATGGATGACCATCATAAATTCACTGCACATTTTATTGTGTTGCTGGGAAAATTGTGCCTTCAGGCAACGTTGTTTACTTTTATGTCGGGGGGAGAAAAAAAATCCTGTCGTCTTCAAAAGGGGTAGAAAGAAAGAGAAAATAATGGGGCCCACACAGAGTGACTTGTTCTGCACCTTTTGCCACATTTGGAGCAAACGGTCCCCCGACTGTGAGTGTGGAGTGTGTGGTGTGTGTGCTTCCTCACCCTCCTCACCCTCCTCATCCTCATCCCTCTCTACCTCAGTGCACAGCAGGACTTCCTACCACCATTAGCCACATTATACTCCTCTACCTCCCTCTGATTAGAAACGCCGCTTTTCCTCCCTGCCGTCACGTCGTCCTTCCTTTTGGGGGGATGGAGGGGGATGTTGTGTAGATATCTAGCTTCATTTACTGAGATCTTCATTATCTGTGAACAGGAAAAGAGCCCGTGTGTAGTGGTCAATGTTTCTCTGTCTTGGTATGACACTTAGCATCATTGACAGTCAATGTGAAGAGTTTTGACAATTTGTATTCAAGAAAAGAATCAAAAAGGGCAATTGATAGTTAATCACCTGTTTTGTGATATAGTGAAAATTAATTCTCACTTCATTACAATTTCACCAGACACTTTATAGTAACTTCTTATTGATGTGTATAGCACTTTGTGACATTGGCTGATGTAAAAAGGGCTTTATAAATACATTTGATTGATTGATTGATTGATTGATAAAAGGGTTGGATATAGAGGCACAATCAGCCACTGGTTAGTCAGTCTATCATTCTCCTGTCTGCCCGTGGCCTTCCCTCAGGCCAAACTGACTTACTGTATCTCTCCCCCTCCTTCTCCTCCTCCACCCCCCCCCCCCCCCATCTCTGATTTATCTTTTAACATGAGTTCCTTAATTAACAGTAAAACTATCTGTCTCCAGTGCCGTGTTTCAGCAATGTTTCAGGGTTTTTAGCATCAGCCGATGTTATCTTTCGCTAAACCTCGTGGGGCCTGATGAAGGACTGGGCTTGCTTCAAACACATGAGTGACAGCAAAGACAAGAAGAAGAATTCACACCCTATCTAGATTTCAAAACCCATAGACTAGGTCCAATGGGTAAAGAAATGCTAAGAATAGATATAGTCAGTGCTGTGCTGGTACATTTAAAAAGAATATGTAGAGGGAATATTGCATGGTGATGTAATTATCCACTTGTCTAATTGTTGTCAACATCACTCAAGTTAAAATGCCACTGTGGTGATTCTGTATGCAGTTTATCAGCAAGTCCCTGTGTTTCAAAGGGAGAGGCCAGACTATGCACACACACACACACACACACACACACACACACACACACACACACACACACACACACACACACACACACACACACCACACACACACACACACACACACACACACACACACACACACACACACACACACACACACACACACACACACAGTGATAGTGATGTAGAGGGGGAGCAGATGGTGGGAGCCAGCTGTTCCTCACCCGTCTGGCAGTGGGCACCTGGTGGTGCTCCAGCGGACACGCCGTTACATCACACACATACACACATACAATATATACAGTGTCACTGAACACACACACACATACACACACACACACACAAACATCCATGAATCACATCACATACACACACATCTGGGAAACCCCAGCTGATCATGCTTCCATGCTGGGGATGTATTGCTTCACTCATCCCGCCAAGGACACATCACCACTGCCCATGCCCATGGAGAACCCCCTGGCATGGGTTTACATACCTGCACTGAACTGCAGAGACCCCAGCTAACTAGCTGAGATAGCATAATGAGACCCAGGTGGGTGGTATGGCTCACTGTACTGTTGCGTTGATGTACCCAGGTGAGTCTGAGCTCACCTCTCCCAGCTCTCCCAGGGTAAGCTAAATGGCTTGGCTAAGTGGTTAAAGCAGGAACCATGTATGTTGCCCTGGATAAGGTTGCCTGCGAAACATATAGATGTTAATTACCAGCACAGCTGTCTGGTGCCATGTGCTCTAGTCGGTCTCGCCTCGGTGCCGGGTCCTCCGAGAGTTGCACCGCTGTACGTTGCTAATTTCTCTATTTGTCCGGTGCTTTCTCCTTCGTTTTATGCCGGTTAACCTTGCTCCGTCGGTAGACAGCTAATGTAATGTTTGACATGCTAATATACAGTATCCCCGCACGTTCCGACCGCTTTGTCAAATCTAGGCCAATTGACGATTCTCCTCGATGAGAGACAGAGAGACTCGTTCTCGGCAGATGTAGATTTAAAAACAATTAATTGATAGCAAACGTATGCAAACAATACTGTTCACGGAGCCCATCCCCACCAGGGACTTTCTTACAGTAAGATGTACATAAGAGGTGAATCAATTAAATGTTTTGTTTAAATGGCGAATTAACAATCCTCTCTAGGTATTTCAGCGAGTCGAACTTGTCGGTTGTTGTCGCCAGAAGTGCCATCCTGTGCCTGTGGCAAAGCAGGCAGCACTCTGTACAGAGGAGGCCCACCTTCACGGCCGAAGGCTGTCTACAGGGACCTCTTCTCCATTGAAGTAGCTAGGGGATAACCAACAACCACAGCAGCGGTGGTGATGCTTGGCCTTCCTTTCCCCCCTTTGAAGGCACTTTGAGGCTGTTTATCTAGAAAATAATAACAAGTTGTTTTATTCATGTTGGCGATGCCGAGTCCCGGTGCCCTCCTGAGACTCCTGCGAGACGGGGTTCCAGGGCAGTTGTTGGGTATTAGAGAAATAGGATACAGTCGCGTTTGTGTTCGGGTGCCCCACAGCACCGATGGAACACAAACGCACACAGTAGTACACTGAGGAGTCCCTCTGGTTTCAGGGGACGGTTAGTTTGGGATAAATATTGAGGCCAATTAGGCCCCTTCTCTGCGATGCTGTGGGATTGTTGCGGGATGTCGTTTGTCCGACACTGGGGACTGTACTGTAGATAGTATGTCCAGGGGAGAGGAGAGGGGGTTGGCTCTGGGACAGAGCTGTAAAAGGAACAGATTTGGAACTGTGGGGATATTCATCGGAGGCTGAATGCCGTCAGGTGTACACTCCTGACGAGACTGAGACTGTCCTAATATGGACACCGTACACCTGTACTCATTGCCTTGCCCAATAGTTATTCTACCACAGTGTTATAGATTGGGGTGGAATTAATGTCTAAACACTTAAGAAATAAACTCCTAAACTCCTCGTGTCAAACCTTACCATACATGAGTTTGAGGTATTGCGCATGTAAGTATGAGTTCGTTGCTATGTTTTTACTATGGTAGTGAACGTATTTTGCATCTTCTCTGAAGGTACTCAAAAACGTTTATTTTAATTTTAAATCTTCCAGATACGTCCTCTCATCCCTTATAGAGGAATCGGTAGAATGCAGCTTTGCTATGATAAGCCAGTGGGAAAGACTTAGGGCTGTGTTCAATCAGATTTGCTTTAGTCGACATCCGCATAGCGGTTGTTTTGTCGGGGGCGGAACTGCCTTAGAGCTGCCAAGTCCACAAGCGGCTCCTGGCATTATACCTTAAGCGGACATTGTTATTGGCTGCATGTCGTATTAAGAGAAATCCCATGCAGGCTTGTTTACAAGTTTGAATACTGGACCGTGATATGGAATCCACACCTCGATTAGGCTGGTAGAAATCCTCAATATTTTGTTTAATGATTAAAAAGATTTGCGTCAATATTTTTACATAGCCTACACTTTCCTGTTCTGAACTTCTAACGCCAGTGGGACGGGTGTGGCTTCGTGACAATGATCAAAGAGCAGCTGTTCAACGATTTGACACCTCCAATGCAGTTACACCTCCGACACTGCCAAAACATCAGCTACGCAGGTGTCGGTTATCGTCGATAGTCTAAGGTACAAATTACAGCTCTTCCTAACAGGGAGCGAAGGAAATACATGCTCTCCTCTCCTCGTGTGAATTCTCTCTCAGCACGACCGTTGTTTAATGCCCAGCAATTAAAATATGAATCATCTTACTATTAATTAAGCCAGTTTAAGTGCTAGTTGTGGTTTTATTAGTTCCACCATTTGGAGGTCTAAGTGACAATCCTAATGGGGCCACTCTAAAACAGACGATAATTGGCATTGGCAATTTCATTTCCTTCTTCAC